>NW_008705063.1:957986-967986 GCF_000326865.2 Helobdella robusta | reverse complement strand
CACGTGTTTCCGGCTTTTGAAAAAGTTACACTGGTTGCCCTTCGTGACGGAAAATCAAGTTCAAGATGGCAGTAACGATTTTTAAATGCTTAAATGGTCTAACCCCTAAATTCTTAGTAGATAAGTGTATCAAGGTACCAAACCTTTCGTCTCATCAGTGCCTAAGGTCTGCAGATTTAAACACGTTCTACGTTCAAAATTGCAATGTACAAACCTTTTGATAAAAATTTTGCAGATTCAGGTTCAGTTTTTTGGAACAGCTCACCTAAAAACTTACGACAACCTGAATCATCATTAGCTGAATTTAGAAAACTACTCAAAACAAAGTTGAATTTTTCTGAAGACCAACATTGATGATGACGATAACGACTATGGCATCGCCTACAACATGTTAGTCCCAAGTTTTTCCTGCCAGGAGAGCGCAGATGGAAAGAAATTCTAATTTGCCCTCTACAGATCTCAAATTACATCACACCACCAATGTGCCTGTGTGTTGTGTTGTGTGTGTGTTTCCGTGTGTGTTTCCGTCCTATTCAACTGACGTCCGATATACACCGGAGTTCAAGCGACCTATGAGGCACATCTGTCTTTGAAACGCTATCAGAGTTAAATTCGACATGTTCAGAATTTTAAACTCATTTGCCGACTTAATGAATGCTAAAAAACCTTGTGAACATTTGGATGTTGATACTTTCAGATATATATCCAGATACTATAAATAACTCTGTCAATCTCCAAACCCTCAGATGTATTCGTTGAAGTCGATCACGTGACAGCTCGCGTCGTCCAATCAAACATCTGCGCCAGGAATGGCCTCATACACAAGATCGACAAGATACTCGGCGTACCTGAGGCCATGATATCCGAGTATCTCATGAGATATCCCATCTATAGGTTGGTTGTGTGCGCGCGCACTTAGAATTTACTTTGCAAATTGAAGTCTTTACCGAAAATTAGCTCTGCCAGTTTTAAAAATATCAATTACAATCCAAACTACTAAACCTTGTCAGTTATTAAAAATTATGCATTTTCGACCCAATTTTTCAAACCAATGGCAGACAAGTGTACAACACGCTACAAGATACAGGTCTGTTGACCTTGTTTAACAACCCAACCAATCAGCTCACACTTTTGGCTCCCAATGCTACAGCCTTGTCCAATCTCGACCAAATGTTTCAAGGTCAACAAAATAAAAAGAAATTCAGAGACGTCGGTGATTTGTTCTTCCTTTCATTTTGGTTTTTATGCATAACACACACACACGCACGCACACACACGCACACACACACGAACACACACATAAAACAGTTGGTGTCAAGACATATCATAAAGTCGGTTGTGTTCCTAGATGAATCCAAGTTAAGTCAGAGCAGCATGGCATTCGACACTTACAATGGGCAGGTTGTCGCCTCATTCAGCAATGGAGGTTGAAATAATTTGTAGTTATTATCTTTTTAAAATTATTTAGGTTTCTATTATTCTTTTATTTTTAAACAGAATTATTTTTAGAATTCTTTGCCGTGTGGTGGTGTGCAGATTCTTGAATTTGATGACAGCTGAAAGTTTAAAATTGTCGGCTATTTTAAACATTCGTACCATTCTTTTGTCGTTTAGTAGCGATGCTAGTTTCAATGCTCCTCATACCAATTTCATTGTTTTAATATCAAATTTGCTCCACCAGCTTTTTTCATATCCGTTGGCGAGCAGAAGGTGAAGGTCATTCAATCGAACATGCGAATGACGAACGGGGTGATTCACGTGGTGGACAACTTCCTACCCTACCAGGCCTCCACAGCTGACCAATCACGTCACAGATACATTCCCTCATACGTTCATATCGCCGCTTTCTCATCATTCGTTTTTACGTACATCTGTCGGTAATATTTTATCAGATGTAATTTATTTTCAATGTTTTCTTCTAATTTATTTTATTGCATATTTCTTTTTAATGTCAATTTAAAAAATGTTTTTACCTTGCTCAAACCGTTGTTTCATTAAAATGTGTTTTAGACAAATTTCATTAACTAACGTAAAACCCTCGCTTGCTTTTATTAATTCTCAACATCCTGGACATTAGGTTTCTTTCGCTATGTTATATTAAAGTATGTTTAACACAAATTTTATTTTAAAAACAACTGGACGAATGATGAAGGAAAACAATTTTTGTTTATGTACGTACAATTTTTATGTTCGTGTGGCAGCTGAATGGATCATTTTATCATCAGACATATACTCCAAAGTGTACAAGCAACTACAAATAAACATATTTTTTGACATGTCGTACGCGGGTGTTCGTATTTCAATTTCTAAATTTTATTCCTCAATTGAACTCTACTGACTCTACAGTGATGCATTCGACCTATGAAACTTCAACGTTCCAGCCCTCTTGTCATTCCTTCGAATCGTTGTTCATCATTTGATAGTGTTCGTTTAATGATTTAGATCCTTTGAGTGACTCTTGTCGGATTGAAAATTCTAGCGATTAAAAAGACTAATAAATAAAACACCACGAAATAAGGAGTTGATTTGTGCGGGCTTTATAAGAAACTGCGATAACTAATAGATAGGTTTCGGGCTGCTGATGAGTCCCCGGTAGGGACGAAACACGTGTCCAGCCTATCCAAACGAATACTATTCTTTTCTTTTCCCGCTCACTGCTCTTCTGGTTCGGTGTTCTCATCATCAAACGCAACCGCAACACTCTCAATACCATGAATAAAAAGAAATGGCCCCAAACACACACACGCACACACACACACACACATATAAATATATAATTCTAAAAAAAATTAAAAACAAAATAAGGTTCGAGAATATTTTATTCAATTGAAATGAAATTATGATTGTTGGTGCAACAAGATACATTGACGAGATATCATTGATATCTTATCGTATTTCGTGACAAACTAAATATGGTCTTCTGTTTATATACGTCATTGGGGAATTTGCAGGGCACTTGAACTCCAAACGATAGTTAACACTGTCCACAATAAATGAGCCTTGCTAAAAAAATGTTTAATAATAAGTATGGAGCTGTAACTGGGTTGATCTGCTGGTGCTGTGTTGCTGGTTTTGTTGTTGAAAGTGTCGCTATATAGTTATGGAAAGGTTGTGTAATGTTGTGATGGTTTTTAATGCAATGTTCATGTTAGACTTGTTGTTTAGTTGAGGTTACAATGTAATTGATGACATTGTAATTAATTTCGTACCCATAAAATGAAAGTATCTAATTTATAACCAGCTACAATTTTTGTCCTGTTCTGATTGTAATATATGCAATGAGTCTGTTTGGAAATTATAAAGATAGAATAAATCAATTTAACAAAAATTAAATTTTAATTAGTTCAAATTTATTTTTTAAATATTTTTACTAACAGTTAAAAATATTATTTTGTTATTGCACCATTGCCGAAAAAATTGCCCAGTGAAATATTAAAATTCGACAAATTTTTGAAAAATATGGAAACAGTAAGTACCCTATTCATAAATTTTGAAAGAATTCGTAAACTCGTTCGTCTGTTGGGAGGTTCGATGAGAATCTCGTGCGAAAATATTTAAGGACACTCAACTAAACCTGAAATGAATGTATCGGTCGGCACTCGGCAGATAAGATCGAGTCACACTCCTGTCAAATTGCACCATTACAAAAATGATTTTCGTAAAAAGTGAAAAAAATAAATTCAATAAAATATAAAAATAGAGTTAAATATTGCAACTATATAAAGTGTTAAATATATTTCTATTTATATATTTTTTCAAAACCAAAAAAACTGCCCATAAAAAAATAGCAATTGATGGTCTTCGGAGACCAAATAAGAAAAATAACTATCATATCATTATTAGAATACATTACGTCAGAATGTTGGATCAACTTGAACGAGCACATTACCAAACAAAAAGTGGATCAGATACATCGTAAACTGTCTAGCGGAGAGTAAGTTCTTCAACGATGAACAATAAAATTTGCGTGTCGAAGATTTTTATGAAATTTTCGCAAGACGTCAGGGCTTGAGTAAACAATAATGTAAATCATTTCAAAAATTGATCGAATTTTGGTTGCTTGACACTCAGTCGATGCTTTGAGTTATGAATAGTTGACATTATTTCGTAAAAATAAAAAACAATTTTTTATTTTTTCATTCAATGTAAAAGGACGTTAACCCCTAATTTGTTTTAAAATTTGTTTTAAACTTAATAGCGAATCATTCCAAATCATTGGCAGAGCAGTTTCTTCCTTGTTGTGGGACATCAGTTTAGGGGAGATAGATGCTAGAGATACGGATACAGAACATGGTCTAGGACCTAGACCATGTTCTGTATCAACCATGGATATAACCATGGATATAACCATACCATGGTATCAACTTTTAATTTTTTCGTAACACCTTTTCTAAATAATCTAGTCTACACTACAAATGCAACAGTGAGTTAAACTTGTGACTGTAATTAGTAGCCAATAAAGATATTTTAACTATCCAATAACGCTAATCCCCATAACTAGTCTTACGGCAGTGTTTAAAATACATCGAATCTTTTTCAATCGCACTATCTCCACACCGCTCATTAACAGTCATTATATTTGCATTGCGCTCTTTTTAAAGCATTGTTGAACCGCACATCCCTAATCTAAGCATGTGACGACTTACTATAAATAGCTTCAACACATGAACAACAGCCCATCTTCTTGCGACATTTTACGATCGAACTTCTCTTTGTCTAATTGCATTGCCGAACACGTTCTCATTTATTTTGTATTACGTTATAAACATTCCTACTTGTTGTTTCTTATATCTAAAGAAAAACGCAACAGCATACAAAAGTATTTTTGATGATTTTTTAAACATCACGAGTAATATTTCCGACTGATCAAAATTTTTGGAAGACCATTTTACGTCTTTGGTTCATAACCCTGATGAAATACTCGAATCATCGATAGATTTGAGTTTTAACCATTTAATTGTCTGGAAGGTGGGAGCTCCTTCAATTAAATATTTAGTTACCCTACCATTCACAAACTTATACAGCAATAATCTTCGTATAAAGCGAGTGTTAGTTCTTGGCTCAAAATTACCATCCGTTGTCTAATGTATTTTTGTATTCTTGTGACTTTTCTGCCCCTCCCATCATAACTTTCTAATGTTCAATTAAAAATAAATGCCATAAAAATACACCATAAATTTCTTGACCGGAGAATAATTTGAATGAAAAAGGAAAAAAAAACTACAAAAATTCATGCAAGAATATTTTATTCATTCAAAATAAAATTTGAACGTCAATGTATACATATCAAGATATGTTGTTCATATTATGTATATGTAACTTCGTTGATGTTACAATGGATTTCTATCGCGACAAACTCGATACATTCTATTTTCAACTTTTGTTTTAGGAGAATTATGAAAACATTGAGGTCTTGCGTGTAACGTCCATTCTAAACGATAGGTAATGTCATTCAACTCAAAAAAGCCTTGCTGAAATAAATAAAATATATTGTCATTATTGAAACTTTGAATGCAACTGTGTTAAGATGTTTTTGTTAACATGTTAATGTTGTCCCAGTATTCGTGCTTCTGAATTTCAAAATGATTTGATGTCATATATTAGTATATTTTACCGTTGTTGTGATTAGATGTTATTAATAGCCACAAGTGTAACGTTTTTACTATGTAATTATATGATATGTGGAAGTCCTTAAATTAATTATAATGCTACAAGATTTTGTCTTTATTGAGGTGAAGTTTTTGATGATTCTACTTCAAGTTCATACCCGGAAATAATATTCTTCCCTAAAAATGCTAGTGAATTTTGTTAACATTGAAACACGCTAAGGTTACTAAAATTGCAATTATTAGATGAATGCAACTCACGATAGGTGAAATAGTTAAACTTAAAATTTCCACGTTTTTATCTGACTACCTTTCTTTCGTTTACAAAGGGGTGGGTAAATTACGGCCCACGAAGCTATTTTATGCGGCCCGCGAGGCCTAATTCGCCAAAAAAAGTCATTAGCCAGACCAGACATTATGACCAATAAAAAAAACCACAAACTTTAAAAATGTCTCCCCCGGATTAAAAAAATTTGCTATTTAAGTACATATGCGACCCTTCAAAGGTAGAACAATTTTCAATGCGGCCCTCACAGCGAAAAGTTTGCTCAACCCTAGTTTACAAAATTCAGTACGGATCTCAAAACTCGTTTCTGCAAAGTTTGCCAAGAAGCACAGTTGAATACGTCGGGAAGAGCGCTTTATAAATAAATTAGTTGATAGGTTTTGTAGTTGTTTTTAATGATTTTTTGTTCACTATATGATTTCTATATTCACTCATAAAAAGTTCTCGATGGATTTCACATATTCATATGCATAATTGCATAATATTGATATTGTTTTTGTGTCATTAATGACAAGAAGTTTTTATTTTAATAGCATGTTTTTTAAATATATTAACGTTTACACTGTGATTGTTTTGATCCTTTGAAAACTACAATTAATCATGTTTCACTTGTATCTAAAATAAATTTTATTTAATGCAAAATTGTATAAAAAGAAATCATTACCCATATAATTTCATTTGTATATCTCACACCAGCTATCACCGTTCTCCTAGGATGTTGAGTATTGCGGTAAACGCAAAATGTCTAAAAAAAATATAAATTAAAAATTTAATTTATTAGATTGTAAAATATTATGGTAATTTTTTCAAAATTAATAATTTTTTTAACAAATAAACTTTAAACTCTTAATGAGAAGCTCCGATATTTTGACTCACAGACTTATTTTTCTTTTACAATAGCGTCAGCACGTAATAAAATATGTTATGAATTTTTTTACAATCCCAAAAACTTAATTTCTCATATGGTTAAAAATACATATTAAAATATTCAGCCAGGCTTTTCTTCAGTAAATTGTTTAATTCGTCACTGACACGAGTTTGTTGTAGTAAAAAAATATTTTCAAGAAAAATATAAAAAATACAAATAGATAAATATGAAGAAAAACCTCATTAAAAAACTCTAAAGGAACTATCAGTCCCAAATTTCGACCGTAAGGCATTCTCAATAATTGTCTGAATCTTTCTGGACACTCTAAGAAAAATGCAACAAATTGCGAAAAAATTAGATTAAAATTATTAAATTCAAATAATTCAAATTATTAAAATGCTAAAAACCTGGAGCTGCCTCAAAATGTTGAATGATATTCAACGTACAAATTATTATCAAACACTGATTCAGATACATTATAAACGGCCAACTACGTTTTAAGCAATCAAATACGTTATAGACAAACAAGTACGTTGTAATATAACGAACAACTCTTCTTGCTGTCGAGATTAAATAGTTAATTGCAGTTTAAAGGATGTTCACATGGATCTTGAATAGGATGCAGATGTACATAAATCACATTTATTAATAAATATATAACACTTGCAAATCAGTTCAAGCTGGTATGAAAAATTGATCCAATATTGTTTAAAGGTTGATTAATGTCTTGCGACTAAAATATTGTAGATTAGAATGATTTTTAAAAAAATAGAAATACTTGTTTGTATCTTTAAAAATTTGTATACTGCGTGCAATTACATGAAACGTGAATTTTTTCTATATTTCAATTTTTATTCCAAATTTTTTAACTTTTTCGGTCTGCAAATTATTTTTGTCACAGAATTGGTTTATATTTCAATTTGTTGAAAAATTTTGAAATTAACAAAATATTAAAACAAGTTTTGTAAAAATCGTGAGCAAATTTTTATCAGTGTTTTTGCTAGTTTGCTATCAAAACCTTTATTAAATTCAAATAATTCAAATTATTAAAATGCTAAAAACCTGGAGCTGCCTCAAAATGTTGAATGATATTCAACGTACAAATTATTATCAAACACTGATTCAGATACATTATAAACGGCCAACTACGTTTTAAGCAATCAAATACGTTATAGACAAACAAGTACGTTGTAATATAACGAACAACTCTTCTTGCTGTCGAGATTAAATAGTTAATTGCAGTTTATAGGATGTTCATATGGAGCTTTGCGTTTGAATAGGATATATGCAGATGTATATAAATCATTTATATGAATAAATATATAACACTTGCAAATCAGTTCAAGCTGGTGTGAAAAATTGATCGTATATTGTTTAAAGGTTGATTAATGTCTTGCGACTAAAATGTTGTAGATATCTTTTAACAAAATTTTTTTTTAAATTAAAAAAAAATCATTCTAGATTTTTGTAAAAATAAAAATACGTGTTTGTATCCATGGATATAAATATATTATATATATCCATGTTTGTATCTCTAAAAATTTGTATACTGCGTGCAATTAGGCTACATGGAACGTGAATTTTTCTATATTTCAGGTTTCCTTCCTTTTTTTTAACTTTTTCGGTCTGTAAATTATTTTTGTCGCAGAATTGATTGATTGTTGAAAAAATTTTAAATAAGAAACATTAAAACAAATTTTGTAAAAATCGTGAGCGAATTTTTATCACGTCTCAACTAGTTTTAAAATGGCCGATCAAATGGTTTCATCAGAACTATTGACGACGCTTATTGTACAAACATCAAGTGTTCGTTATGTTGTTGGCTTGTTTGGGTATTTTGTAACTGAGTTATAACCATTGTACAATATTGACACCAACCAACAAAGTTAATTTTAAAAAAATAATAAAACTAGCTAAGATGACGAAAACAATGATTATGACGTAACATAGGTTATCTTCGAAGAGTTTGTTTGTTCAATTGATTGCATTTCAACGAGAACTGTGATGATGTGGCTGAAGAAAACAATTTTCTACCTAGAAGCGGCGAGATGCTGAAATGGTTAAGGATGCTTGTCCTGTTGCTGTAATTAATTTCCAATGTTTTTTTGTCTGTATTATTGATCACTTTCTCTTAATATCTATCTCAAATATATTCCTACCTAACTCATACTGTCATTATAGATTTCTAAACATTCAGCAAACACTTAACCGCGCTTTTTGGTTCATCATTTCATGTTAAGTTGTGCCTTGGACAAAATTTATTAAGAAAATATCTGGATAAGTGATAAAAGAAATGAAATTTTATTTATGAACATTTTTGGCCTTTGTGTTGTAGTGCTGGAATGGATAACTCCAGTTTGAATTTTTACTCGAGTGCCAAACATATTAGGCAATTTTATCATCGGTCCCATGAAACAACAAATGAGCATTTTTTTGACACTGTGGGTGTTTGTATTTCTATTTCTAAACTTTCTTCTTCAATTGTACACTACTGCTTCAACGTCAGCCTAAGGAACTTTAACGTCAGTCCTTTGAATCATAGTTCATCTTTTGATATTATTCATTTAAAAATTTATATCTATATACCCTGAATAATTTTATTGTAATACAAAGATGGGCAACAAACAAGCAAACAATCAAACAGACAAACAAACAAACATACAAACAAACAAACAAACATACAAACAAACAAACAAACAAAAAACGAACATGCAAGCAAGCAAGCGGGCGGGCTAGCAGGAAACAAGCAAACAAACAATCAAACAAACAAATATGGTAAACTTGTTGTTTTGGTGATGTTAAAATATAAATGATAATATTGTAATATGAAAAAACGCTAATGTAAATCATTTAAAAAATTTATCAAATATTGATTGCTTGACACATATTCGATGTTTTGAGTTACAATTAGTAAAAATTGTTTTGTGAAATTCTAACACAATTTTTAATTTTGAGTAAGAGTATTAACTTTTTATTAAATTTGTTTTTAACTTAATGGCAACCTCTTCAGAGGACTGCCTCAGTTTAGCTCCTAGACATTGTTCTGTATCAACCATGGATATAACCATTATATAAATATATATATATAAATATATATATATACATATATATATATATACACACATATATATATATATATCTATATATTTATTTATATATATGTATATATATATATACATATATATATATGTTGGTAATAGACCATAATTTTTACAATATTCTATGAATTCTACCGAATGT
>NW_008705063.1:953639-957936 GCF_000326865.2 Helobdella robusta | reverse complement strand
TTACTATCCATAACGCTAATCCCCATAACTAGTCTTACGGCAGTGTTTAAAATACATCGAATCTTTTTCAATCGCACTATCTCCACACCGCTCATTAACAGTCATTATATTTGCATTGCGCTCTTTTTAAAGCATTGTTGAACCGCACATCCCTAATCTAAGCATGTGACGACTTACTATAAATAGCTTCAACACATGAACAACAGCCCATCTTCTTGCGACATTTTACGATCGAACTTCTCTTTGTCTAATTGCATTGCCGAACACGTTCTCATTTATTTTGTATTACGTTATAAACATTCCTACTTGTTGTTTCTTATATCTAAAGAAAAACGCAACAGCATACAAAAGTATTTTTGATGATTTTTTAAACATCACGAGTAATATTTCCGACTGATCAAAATTTTTGGAAGACCATTTTACGTCTTTGGTTCATAACCCTGATGAAATACTCGAATCATCGATAGATTTGAGTTTTAACCATTTAATTGTCTGGAAGGTGGGAGCTCCTTCAATTAAATATTTAGTTACCCTACCATTCACAAACTTATACAGCAATAATCTTCGTATAAAGCGAGTGTTAGTTCTTGGCTCAAAATTACCATCCGTTGTCTAATGTATTTTTGTATTCTTGTGACTTTTCTGCCCCTTCCATCATAACTTTCTAATGTTCAATTAAAAATAAATGCCATAAAAATACACCATAAATTTCTTGACCGGAGAATAATTTGAATGAAAAAGGAAAAAAAAACTACAAAAATTCATGCAAGAATATTTTATTCATTCAAAATAAAATTTCGTTGATGTTACAATGGATTTCTATCGCGACAAACTCGATACATTCTATTTTCAATTTTTGTTTTAGGAGAATTATGAAAACATTGAGGTCTTGCGTGTAACGTCCATTCTAAACGATAGGTAATGTCATTCAACTCAAAAAAGCCTTGCTGAAATAAATAAAATATATTGTCATTATTGAAACTTTGAATGCAACTGTGTTAAGATGTTTTTGTTAACATGTTAATGTTGTCCCAGTATTCGTGCTTCTGAATTTCAAAATGATTTGATGTCATATATTAGTATATTTTACCGTTGTTGTGATTAGATGTTATTAATAGCCACAAGTGTAACGTTTTTACTATGTAATTATATGATATGTGGAAGTCCTTAAATTAATTATAATGCTACAAGATTTTGTCTTTATTGAGGTGAAGTTTTTGATGATTCTACTTCAAGTTCATACCCGGAAATAATATTCTTCCCTAAAAATGCTAGTGAATTTTGTTAACATTGAAACACGCTAAGGTTACTAAAATTGCAATTATTAGATGAATGCAACTCACGATAGGTGAAATAGTTAAACTTAAAATTTCCACGTTTTTATCTGACTACCTTTCTTTCGTTTACAAAGGGGTGGGTAAATTACGGCCCACGAAGCTATTTTATGCGGCCCGCGAGGCCTAATTCGCCAAAAAAAGTCATTAGCCAGACCAGACATTATGACCAATAAAAAAAACCACAAACTTTAAAAATGTCTCCCCCGGATTAAAAAAATTTGCTATTTAAGTACATATGCGACCCTTCAAAGGTAGAACAATTTTCAATGCGGCCCTCACAGCGAAAAGTTTGCTCAACCCTAGTTTACAAAATTCAGTACGGATCTCAAAACTCGTTTCTGCAAAGTTTGCCAAGAAGCACAGTTGAATACGTCGGGAAGAGCGCTTTATAAATAAATTAGTTGATAGGTTTTGTAGTTGTTTTTAATGATTTTTTGTTCACTATATGATTTCTATATTCACTCATAAAAAGTTCTCGATGGATTTCACATATTCATATGCATAATTGCATAATATTGATATTGTTTTTGTGTCATTAATGACAAGAAGTTTTTATTTTAATAGCATGTTTTTTAAATATATTAACGTTTACACTGTGATTGTTTTGATCCTTTGAAAACTACAATTAATCATGTTTCACTTGTATCTAAAATAAATTTTATTTAATGCAAAATTGTATAAAAAGAAATCATTACCCATATAATTTCATTTGTATATCTCACACCAGCTATCACCGTTCTCCTAGGATGTTGAGTATTGCGGTAAACGCAAAATGTCTAAAAAAAATATAAATTAAAAATTTAATTTATTAGATTGTAAAATATTATGGTAATTTTTTCAAAATTAATAATTTTTTTAACAAATAAACTTTAAACTCTTAATGAGAAGCTCCGATATTTTGACTCACAGACTTATTTTTCTTTTACAATAGCGTCAGCACGTAATAAAATATGTTATGAATTTTTTTACAATCCCAAAAACTTAATTTCTCATATGGTTAAAAATACATATTAAAATATTCAGCCAGGCTTTTCTTCAGTAAATTGTTTAATTCGTCACTGACACGAGTTTGTTGTAGTAAAAAAATATTTTCAAGAAAAATATAAAAAATACAAATAGATAAATATGAAGAAAAACCTCATTAAAAAACTCTAAAGGAACTATCAGTCCCAAATTTCGACCGTAAGGCATTCTCAATAATTGTCTGAATCTTTCTGGACACTCTAAGAAAAATGCAACAAATTGCGAAAAAATTAGATTAAAATTATTAAATTCAAATAATTCAAATTATTAAAATGCTAAAAACCTGGAGCTGCCTCAAAATGTTGAATGATATTCAACGTACAAATTATTATCAAACACTGATTCAGATACATTATAAACGGCCAACTACGTTTTAAGCAATCAAATACGTTATAGACAAACAAGTACGTTGTAATATAACGAACAACTCTTCTTGCTGTCGAGATTAAATAGTTAATTGCAGTTTAAAGGATGTTCACATGGATCTTGAATAGGATGCAGATGTACATAAATCACATTTATTAATAAATATATAACACTTGCAAATCAGTTCAAGCTGGTATGAAAAATTGATCCAATATTGTTTAAAGGTTGATTAATGTCTTGCGACTAAAATATTGTAGATTAGAATGATTTTTAAAAAAATAGAAATACTTGTTTGTATCTTTAAAAATTTGTATACTGCGTGCAATTACATGAAACGTGAATTTTTTCTATATTTCAATTTTTATTCCAAATTTTTTAACTTTTTCGGTCTGCAAATTATTTTTGTCACAGAATTGGTTTATATTTCAATTTGTTGAAAAATTTTGAAATTAACAAAATATTAAAACAAGTTTTGTAAAAATCGTGAGCAAATTTTTATCAGTGTTTTTGCTAGTTTGCTATCAAAACCTTTATTAAATTCAAATAATTCAAATTATTAAAATGCTAAAAACCTGGAGCTGCCTCAAAATGTTGAATGATATTCAACGTACAAATTATTATCAAACACTGATTCAGATACATTATAAACGGCCAACTACGTTTTAAGCAATCAAATACGTTATAGACAAACAAGTACGTTGTAATATAACGAACAACTCTTCTTGCTGTCGAGATTAAATAGTTAATTGCAGTTTATAGGATGTTCATATGGAGCTTTGCGTTTGAATAGGATATATGCAGATGTATATAAATCATTTATATGAATAAATATATAACACTTGCAAATCAGTTCAAGCTGGTGTGAAAAATTGATCGTATATTGTTTAAAGGTTGATTAATGTCTTGCGACTAAAATGTTGTAGATATCTTTTAACAAAATTTTTTTTTAAATTAAAAAAAAATCATTCTAGATTTTTGTAAAAATAAAAATACGTGTTTGTATCCATGGATATAAATATATTATATATATCCATGTTTGTATCTCTAAAAATTTGTATACTGCGTGCAATTAGGCTACATGGAACGTGAATTTTTCTATATTTCAGGTTTCCTTCCTTTTTTTTAACTTTTTCGGTCTGTAAATTATTTTTGTCGCAGAATTGATTGATTGTTGAAAAAATTTTAAATAAGAAACATTAAAACAAATTTTGTAAAAATCGTGAGCGAATTTTTATCACGTCTCAACTAGTTTTAAAATGGCCGATCAAATGGTTTCATCAGAACTATTGACGACGCTTATTGTACAAACATCAAGTGTTCGTTATGTTGTTGGCTTGTTTGGGTATTTTGTAACTGAGTTATAACCATTGTACAATATTGACACCAACCAACAAAGTTAATTTTAAAAAAATAATAAAACTAGCTAAGATGACGAAAACAATGATTATGACGTAACATAGGTTATCTTCGAAGAGTTTGTTTGTTCAATTGATTGCATTTCAACGAGAACTGTGATGATGTGGCTGAAGAAAACAATTTTCTACCTAGAAGCGGCGAGATGCTGAAATGGT
>NW_008705063.1:942429-953093 GCF_000326865.2 Helobdella robusta | reverse complement strand
AGGAACTTTAACGTCAGTCCTTTGAATCATAGTTCATCTTTTGATATTATTCATTTAAAAATTTATATCTATATACCCTGAATAATTTTATTGTAATACAAAGATGGGCAACAAACAAGCAAACAATCAAACAGACAAACAAACAAACATACAAACAAACAAACAAACATACAAACAAACAAACAAACAAAAAACGAACATGCAAGCAAGCAAGCGGGCGGGCTAGCAGGAAACAAGCAAACAAACAATCAAACAAACAAATATGGTAAACTTGTTGTTTTGGTGATGTTAAAATATAAATGATAATATTGTAATATGAAAAAACGCTAATGTAAATCATTTAAAAAATTTATCAAATATTGATTGCTTGACACATATTCGATGTTTTGAGTTACAATTAGTAAAAATTGTTTTGTGAAATTCTAACACAATTTTTAATTTTGAGTAAGAGTATTAACTTTTTATTAAATTTGTTTTTAACTTAATGGCAACCTCTTCAGAGGACTGCCTCAGTTTAGCTCCTAGACATTGTTCTGTATCAACCATGGATATAACCATTATATAAATATATATATATAAATATATATATATACATATATATATATATACACACATATATATATATATATCTATATATTTATTTATATATATGTATATATATATATACATATATATATATGTTGGTAATAGACCATAATTTTTACAATATTCTATGAATTCTACCGAATGTTTGGCCTTAATATTATCAGGTTGGTCAGTTTTTTATGAAGTTCTAGTTTTGATGATTGCATATATGCATTTATAAATTCTTCCCGGCACATTAACGCCAAACATTCGGTAGAATTTATAGAATATTGTAAATATATATATATATATATTGTTGAATCAACATATATATATATATATATATATATATATATATATATATATATATATATATATATATATCCATGGTATCAACTTTTGATTTTTGAGTAACACCTCTTCCAAATAATCTGGTCTACACTACAAATGCAACAGTGAGTTAAACTTGTGACTGTAATTTGTAGCCAATAAAGATATTTTAACTATCCAATAACACCAAACCACAGTCTTGCGACTGTGATCTAAATGCAATAAAATTTTTTAACCGCACTAACTTCACATCGCTAATTAAAAGTCTTCAATTATTATATTTGCATTGCGCATTTTTTAAAGCAAATAAAAATGGTTTTTTTTATGATTTTTTAAACATCTTGAGAAATAATCCCAACTGATCAAAATTGTTGGAAGACCACTCCACTTCTTTGGATCATAACCCTGATGAGGTACTGGAATCATCGACAAACTTGACACCAACCAACCAACCAACCAACCAACCAACCAACCAACCAACCAACCAACCAACCAACCAACCAACCAACCAACCAACCAACCAACCAACCAACCAACCAACCAACCAACCAACCAACCAACCAACCAACCAACCAACCAACCAACCAACCAACCAACCAAACAACCAACCAACCAAACAACCAACCAACCAGCTAACCAGCCAACCAACCAGCCAACCAACCAACCAACCAACCAACCGACCAACCAGCCAACCAAGTAAATTCGCAAAAAAAACTAGCGAAGATGACGAAAACGATGATTATGACATAACACACTTTATCAATGAAGAGTTTTTGTTCAATTGATTGCATTTGAACCTGAATTGTGATGACATAATTTTCTACATGGTTTTCAACGTTGTTGTACGTTAACTCAAGGGGCGAGACGCTAAAATGGTTAAGGATGCTTGTCCTGTTGTTGCACCTGCCGGGTTCGACCACAAGTTACCCCTGCTTTTCACATTCAATGTATGTGTGTGTGTTGCGTGGATTCACGAGTATTCACATGTGTGTGAGTGTGTGTGTGTGTGTGTGTGTGTGTGTGTGTGTGCATGTGTTGTTTGTATGTGTTGTTTGATATTTAAAAATAAGAAACAACGGTAAATCTTCGTCTTCACTTGAAAGTTCATGTTGATTGCAACTAAGCCTGTGAGCTCTGCTGAAAGTTTTGTCTAGGAGTTATTTTATGTGGTGGGTTTCAACAAACATCTAATACTAAATATAAATTTGACTCAATATTTTTAAAGCATTGTAATTAAATCGAGTTATGTAATTTGAAATTATTTTTGTCATTTTAAATGAAAATATTGTTTTTTGTTTTGAAAACACGGTGGCTAACCACCCGCTTAGTAAAGCCGTAGGTTTTTTACTTCGGTTGAAAAACTGCTCTGAGTTTATTTGAACGACATGCCTAATACGCGGATGTTGTAAAGTAAATGCCTGAAAGTATAAAAGAAAGGAGTGGTAAAACCTAACAAGCAAAATTCATTAAATGCCAACTTTTTGGCTTTTCACAGAAAGGAACAACTTCATGGTTTCTCAACACTAGCTGTCTTTTCTTTAACACCCGACAACATAAGGTTATAAAGACGCTGCAGGCTCCTTTAATTTTGGCTCTTTTATTCTTTATGATCAACTAATTACTTTAATTTTTGATAGTTAAACAATAAATCATTAAATAATAAAACTGAAAAAATGTTCTTCACTCTTTTTATAACATTTTATTTGGCGCTTCATTAACGACCGTTATTAAAATATTAGAATTATCAAATGTAATCGTTTACATTTAAACATTTAAAGTCCATTTCAGCTTCTGATTGAGCCATTTAAAATTTAAATAGACGTCTCCAAAGTTTGAAATAAAATCAAAACAGATACAAATTTTATTCAATTCTTGTGAAGTTTATTTTAATTCTTAAGCTGTTAGAATGGTTGATGATCCATTTTTGTCCAATGATTCTGACTTCACTGTGCCAGTTGCATCAAATACAAATAAGCTGTTGGAGGCTGAGGTTGATAAATAAAATTAAAATTTAAAATAATATAACCATAATTATAATACAATATTATATATTTTTTTACTCAATTTAAATATCAAAATGGTTTTAGAAATATGAATTATAATATATTTTTTTGATAGTAAAATTTAATTATAAATGCAAAATTTGTTAGTTTTTAAAATTTTAAAATTAAAAAAAATATTATTCAGTATTTGGAGAATTTGAAAAAGTATGGAGTGATAAACTTGGAGTTGAGGGAGGCAGATGAGGAGATAAATGATCTTTCTAATGCTGTCAAGGCTCTCAGAAATGAACTTGATTGCAATCAGGTTGTGCGTGTGTTCAGAGTGTGTTCATGTGTGTGTGTGTGTGTGTGTGTGTGTAAGTGTATGTGTGTGTAAGTTTATGTATGTGTATGTTGTATTTTGAATATGTGTGTTTTTGTGTGTAAGTTTATGTGTGTGTGTTGTATTTTGAGTGTGCGTGTTGTGTGTTTAGTGTGAGTGAGTGAGTGTGTGATGTTACAAACTAATTTATTGATATCAATGGCTATGTGTATAGTATATATACAGTTAAATAAAAAAAATCATTATTAAATTAATAAATACGTACTCTCAACCAACAACGCCAAAAAGATCTTTGCAAACATTAGAAAGAACGAACTGGAAACCGAGAACAGTTTGTTGAAAATGTCGAGAAGAGAGAGGAGTAAGATATCAGAAATGATGTTGGGACTCGATAGGCAGATGAATGTCGTTCTTGAAAAACAGGCATACATCAAGGTGAAAAAATAACTTGTCAGTTACTTAATTGTCAGTCTTATTCAGTGTCAGTGGTAATGGTATAGGTAATTTTTTTACTACAGTGACTCAAGGTTGTAAAATGAAATATCAAACATGTATGATTACAAGAAAGTCAGATATATTGCATCTGTGTTTTTGTATGATATAAATCTGTGTATTTGTTTGTGTGTGTGTATGTTGTGTGTGTTTGTTATAATAGCTATGGATCTTTTTTTTAATGGAATTTGTTTTTAATCAATTGGATCACATTTATCTTTTAACTAATATGGTCATTTTTTCACTCATTTTGGAATGATCATCTCTGTCATGTTCTCACATTTTTAAAGATACAATCACAGATACAATCACAGATACAATCACAGATACAATACAGATACAATACAGATACAATCACATTTTCACAGATAAAATCAGATTTTTACAGATATAATCACAGATACAATGCAGATAAAATCAGATTTTCACGGATACAATCACAGATACAGTCAGATTTTTAAAGATACAATCACAGATACAATCAGATTTTTACAAATACAATCACAGATACAATACAGATACAATTAGATTTTTACAGATACAATTAGATTTTCACAGATACAATCACAGATACAACCACAATCTCAGATACAATCGCATTTTCACAGATACAATCACTGAGCTATGTATCATTATCACATAATTTTCATCATTTCAGACTTTCATAGATCAGACACAGATGAAGATTGATGATAAAAAGCAAGAGATGAGCCAGAATGAGAAAGACCTCTCTGATTGGCAGGCTGAAGTTCAAACGAAGGAAGAGGAAGAGTTTATCTATTCAAATTATGCCAACCTCGACCAATCAAAAATCAAGGTTCTCTTTTGTCAAAAGTTAACTTAATTATCTAATTTAACTATTTGTCTAATCATCAGTTCACAAATTCATCCATTCATTTATCCATTCATTTATTCATTCATTCAAAAATTCATCCATTCATTCATTTACAAATTCATCTATTCATTCATCCATTCATTCATTCACTTGTCCAATGAATCAATCGTTTCGTCATTTAAACCTTCAGGACCTACTCATACAAGTTTCTCAGTTGAATGATGTGTGTATGGAGAGGAAGAAAAAGCTTGATAAAGAGAATACGGAAATATGTGCGCTCAAAGTGGGTTTGTGTGTACCTGTAGTTTGTATGTATGTGTATGTTTGTATATATCTGTATGTTTGTGTGTACGTTTGTAAGTATGTGTATGTTTGTATGTTCGTCTACTATGCGTATGTCTGTATGTACGTGTAGTATGCGTATTTTTGTATGAATGTGTAAAATATTTATGTTTGTGTGTTTTGTGTCTGTTGTATATCTGTGTGTGTGTGTGTGTGTGTGTGTGTATGTGTGTATGTATATATGTGTTCGAGCCCATAGTTAAAAACAACAGTCATAAAAACTATCATTTTGCCCATGTATGTATGTATGTATGTATGTATGTATGTGTGTATGTATGTATGTATGTGTGTATGTATGTATGTATGTATGTATGTATGTATGTATGTATGTATGTATGTATGTATGTATGTATGTATGTATGTATGTATGTTAAAACCAAATCATTGACGAATGACACCAAAAGCCAAGCGTCTGACTAAATTTGATTTCATTTGCTATGACGTCACTCAACCACGTCTGCATTCAACTGCACATTTTCCAACACACAGACTTATGTATGTATGTATGTATGTATGTATGTATGTATGTATGTATGTATGTATGTATGTATGTATGTATGTATGTATGTATGTATGTATGTATGTATGTATGTATGTATGTATGTATGTATGTATGTATGTATGTATGTATGTATGTATGTATGTATGTATGTATGTATGTATGTATGTATGTATGTATGTATGTATGTATGCCTGTATGTATGCATGTATGTATGCATGTATGTATGCATGTGTGTATGAATGTATATTTCATATATATTTACTATGTTATTTCTTGTTTTATGGGAGTCAACCCTAGATAAGCATTTATTGCTAGGCTGACTCTTTCACTTTTTTTTGTGAATAAATGGAATTAAAAAAAATGTTCGAATGAATGTACGTATGTATATATTTATGTTATATATGTATGTATATTTATGTGTGTATGTCTGTGTGTACGTGTATGTGTGTATATATATTTTTTTCTCTGCTTGCTTTTGATAGACCGATCCTTAGCTTATGAATTTCGTAAATGTGTGAGAGGGTCGTGAGACTTTGTGAGCCATTCACACTTGCCGAATCGCGCCACTTACACTCAATTTACTCGCGCTGTGGTAATGTTCACTTACGTGATGTCGTCATCATTTTCGAATTATCGCCGAATGATGACGTCACGTAACCACGTGATCAGTTTTCCCTAAGCAAGACGATCGAGGAGGCGAACAGGCACCATATAGAGAGGATGGAGCACATCGAGAGGCTCCAGAAGCTGGTCGAGTTGATTGCATCCAAGGAGGTCAACATTGATCTGCTCTTCAAGGTCATTCACGGCGACGACGATGATGATGATGAGGATAATGGTGGTGGTGATGATGGTGATGATTGAATTGTGGATTATGATGATGATGGTGATACGATGATGATAATTATGATGATGATGATGATAACGATGATGATGATGGTGATGATTGAATTGTGGATTATGATGATGATGACAATAATCACGGCGACGATGATGATGATGATGATGAAGATAATGCCACTACCACCACTTACTCCACCACCATCATCACCTTCATTATCATCACCGCCACCACTACAACCACCACCGCCGTGACGATGCGCAGACGATAAGAAATTTGAAGCAGGAGACGAAGGAGAAAGTGGAGTTCCGTAAGGAGAAGGAGACCTTGCTGTCCTCTTCTATGGCTGACAATCAGGAACTCACTAAGAGAGTCTTCAACATCGGCAACTATAAGATCAGGTTGAAGGCCGACCTCAGAGAGATGAACCTGAAGTTGACTGCCCTTAAAAATGAAGTCAGTGAGAGAGTGAGTGAGTTAGTGAGTGAGTGAGTGAGTAAGTCTGTGAGTGAGTGAGTGTGTGAGTGAATGATTTAGTGAGCGAGTGAGTAAGAGTATGAGTGATTGAATGAATGAATGAATGAGTATATGAGTGTGGAAGTGAGTGAATGAGTGAGTGTATGAGTGGTTGAGTTAGTACGTAGATGGATGGATGAATAGATGGACGGATGAATGGATTGATTGATCGACGGATAGATTGATCCGCACATTCAACTACATAACTTTTATTCACTTGTTTGATATGTTGTTGATTATGAATAAACTTCGAAAATGAAAATTGAAATGAAATTTGGAATGAAATTTGGAATGAAATTCGAAAAGAAATATCTATTGTTGTTTGATGACGACCTTGATTACGCTAACGAGTATTGTTGATTACAACTGCAGTACAGAGGTTTGAGGATAACTCTGGATAGGACTGTAGTTGACCTTGAAATGTCAAGGTCGACTGTCAATCGGTTGAAGAGGAACATTTTGGAGATCGTTGAAAGGTTCGCTCGGCTGTGTTCGTGAGATTAAAATGCATTTAGTGTTATTTCATTTATTCTGTTGGGGTGTCTTTCATCTGTCTATCAATCGTTCAACTACGAATCAGTCAACCATCCAATCAATCGATCAATCAATCACTCAATTACTCGACCACTCAATCAATCATTCAATCAATCACTTAATCATTCATTCAATCACTCAATCAATCACACAATCTCCAAATTACAGAATCACTCAATCGATCTATCATTCACTCACTCACTCACTCACTCACTCACTCACTCACTCACTCACTCACTCACTCACTCACTCACTCACTCACTCACTCACTCACTCACTCACTCACTCACTCACTCACTCACTCACTCACTCACTCACTCACTCACTCACTCACTCACTCACTCACTCACTCACTCACTCACTCACTCACTCACTCACTCACTCACTCACTCACTCACTCACTCACTCACTCACTCACTCACTCACTCACTCACTCACTCACAAGATTGAAGCATGCAGCCTGTGAGGTGTACAACCTGGTGACGGAGAGAGGGAACGTGGAGAGGGAGATGGAGGCAAAGCTGGAAAGGGGGAAGAAGATCCTGAAGATGATCAGAGATGACGAAGGCATGAGGTTGAGGGCTGAGGCTGAATTGAAAGAACTCACTAAGGTGCATTCTATTTGATTGAATGAATGAATGAACGAACGAACGAACAAACGAACGAACGAATGAATAAATGACTGAATGATTGAATGAATAATTGAATAAAAGATTGAATGATTGACCGAATGATTGACCGAATGACCAAATGGAAGAATGAATGAATGAATGAGTGGGCAAACAATCAAATGAACAAACAAATGTGATGTGATTAATTGCTCAATTTATATATTCGTTAATATTAATAGATTGTTTAATTGTTTGATTGATTGCTTGTTTGTTTTATTTGTTCATTCATTCATTCGTTCGTTCGTTCGTTCGTTCGTTCGTTCGTTCGTTCGTTCGTTCGTTCGTTCGTTCGTTCGTTTGTTCATTCATTCGTTCAATCATTCATTCATTTATTCATTTATTAGCTCGTTTGTTCATTTATTCATTCATTCGTTCGTTCGTTCGTTCGTTTGTTCATTCATTCGTTCAACCATTCATTCATTTATTCATTTATTAGCTCGTTTGTTCATTTATTCATTCATTCATTCGTTCGTTCGTTCGTTCGTTCGTTCGTTCGTTCGTTCGTTCGTTCCTTCGTTCATTCGTTCATTCATTCATTCATTCATTCATTCATTCATTCATTCATTCATTCATTCATTCATTCATTCATTCATTCATAACGTCCTACCTCGGGGAATTGGGTCTCTGTATGCTAAACAAAAGATTGATTGATTCATTCATTCATACATTCATTCATTTAACAATTCATCCATTCAGTTTCATTACTGCAGAACACAGGAGTTAAAAAATCTTATCGACCAGAAAAAGTCTGTCCTGACCGATATTGCTGTTAAGTGTTGATGATGATGTTGATGTTGTTGATGATGATGACCATCCATTCATTCATTTATTAATCCATTTATTTATTTATCCATTTATCCATTCATATATACATTTATCTATCCATCCATCCATACATACATTTATTTATCCATCCATCCATACATGCATCTATCTATCTATCCATCCATACATGCATCTATCTATCCATCCATCCATACATGCATCTATCTATCCATCCATCCATCCATCCATCCATACATTCATTCATTAGTCTATCTATCCATCCATACATTCATTCATTAGTCTATCAATCCATCCATACATTCATTCATTAGTCTATCTATACATCTATAATCCATTCACTCCATTCACTCCGTCCATCCATCGTAGATATCCAAAACTTCTTTCATGAAGATGGATGATGAGATGGATAAAATCAATCAGTCAGGCATTCAGCAAATGATGTTCTTCTTTGTGAAGGTGTTGATGATGATTGAGGTGGTGAGGTTGATGATGATGGCGGTGGGGGTGATGATAATGATGATGGTGTGGACGGTGATGATTGTGATGATTATGATGATGATGACTTTATTTTTTTGCCATTTAGAACAGCCAACCAAGCATTAAACAATGACTTTTTAATTAACCAATCATACCCTGGTCACAAAATCAATCTGCCAATCAAGCACCTACCCATTCAACCAGTTCGTCAACTAACCAATCAATCACTTCACCAATTAATCATTTAACTAATCAATCAATCAACCAATCATACAACCATTGGGCAAACCAATTGACTAATCAGCCAACAAATCATTTCACCATTCGACCAATCAACCAATCAAGCAAGCAACCAACCAACCAACCAACCAATCAGCCAACCGACCAACCAACCAACCAACCAACCAACCAATCAACCAACCTTCCCATCCAATCGACCAACCAACCAACCAACCAATCAAATTAAACTTTATACTAGGAACTGACAGTTCAGACGATGGCTCGAAAGATAAAAAATCTCGAAGGCCACATGTTAGTAGTTGAGCAGAATGAACTGCTGACGCAGATCAAAGAGAAGTCTGCCATCTTGGAGGAAAGTGATAAGGCACTGCTCTTCTGGTCATCTCAGTCCAGGAATGTCAAGGTCAGTTTGCTTGTGTTTGTTTGTTTGTTTGTTTGTGTGTGTGAGTGTTGTGTGTGTGTGTCTGTGTGTGTGTGAGTGTTGTGTGTGTGTGTGTGTGTGTGTGTCTGTGTGTGTGTGTGTGTGTCATTACTCACAATTTTTGATGAAAAAAATTAGTTGAGGTGTTGCTGTTCTGATCATCACTGCCAAGTCAGGACAAGTTTTGATGTTTGTCTGTGTGTGTGTCTCTGTGTGTGCGTGTGCGTGTGTGTCTGTGTGTGTGTGTGTGTGCGTGCGCGTTTTTGAAGTTTGTGCCTGTATCAATCAATTTGTTTGTTTTTGTAGTCCTGTGTATGTGCTTACGTGTGAATCTATTTGTTGTTGTTTAAAAAAAAACCTTAAAACTTATTTGTTTTCATCGAACTAATGCTGATGCAGACATAATTTAGTTTTGTTCTCCACTTTGTAGCTTAAAATTGAGAGCGCTTTTGAGAATATTTCTATTTAGACTTGCGCTTCATAAATTTACCTGACAGTTGTGTTTTTGAGCGTGTGTTCGTTCGTGTGTGTGTGTGTGTGTGTGTGAATCTGTTTAGATGACGTCACCACCACCACCAACACACAGGGCATCTTGCATCGAAAAAGACACGAGCACGAGAAGATAGTGTCCCTCAAGACGGACGTCAGCCAACGACATCAGGAGCTGACGACGCAGATCCAAATATCTGGAAAGCTACTGGAGGGCCTCCACGCTGAGAAAAAGGTGAGGGTGATGATGGTGGTGGTGGTAATGGGGAAGAGGAGGAGGAGAAGAAGGGGAAGAAACG
>NW_008705063.1:939356-942379 GCF_000326865.2 Helobdella robusta | reverse complement strand
GTCATCATCATCCTCATTTCATAATCATCATCATCATCACCGTATCACATCAGAGTCACACCATCACTGCTGCATCGTCATGTCATCATCACCACTAAATCATTATCATCATCATCACCACAACATCAACAACATCATCATCACCACCATAATGTCATCATCATCACCTCATCATCATCGTCATCATCGTTATCAGGAGCAGTTCATAGCCAGGTCTATGTTACAGTTGACCATAGAGCGTTTGAGATCTGTGCTTAAGAAGGAAGCGGGCGGGGTAATGGCCTTCGATAAGGTTATGATGATGATGATGTTGATGATGATGATGATGATGTTGATGATGATGGTGATGATGATGATGATGATGGTGATGATGAGCTCATTATGAGCTCGATCACAGTCATCCTGCCTTCTTAATTGTTATTTTTAGGAAGCAAATAAAAGTTCATTTCATTTCGTTTCGATGATGATGATGATGAATGACGATGACGATGCAAATGATGATGATTGTGATGATGAGGATGATGATGAGGATGAATTGATTTTTTTTTATAAACTAGATAAAGGAGAATTTGGATTTCGAGATGAAGGCTAAAATGCTCGAGATTGAGGCGAACAAGAGTCAGATCAACAGTCAGATCCAGGTGGCGATGATGATGATGGTCATGATAGTGGTGATGATGATGATTATGATGATGATGATTATGATGATGATGACGGTCATGATAGTGGTGATGATGATGACGACGACAAACCCATAACCTCGACTATATAACACTTCATAATCATAAAATGTGATAAAATAAATAGTAATAGAGACTAATACAATGAAAACACTATATATATATATATCTTGTATATCTTAAATGGCATTAATGATAATGACCAAAATGATGATGTTGATACGAAGATTGTGAAGACGAAACACCACGAGCTGAAGCTCGAGATATCAGACAAGAGATTCAAATCCCAGCAACTCATCAAAAAGTATCCGATAGACATTTTCTCATTTAAATACTAAGAAGTCCAATCAACTTTTAACACAATAACTTGTAGGCAATAAAATTTTCCAGCTTATTATGTTTAAAAAATTCGGCTATCAATCTGTTGTGAAAGCGGTGTATCTTTATCTATATCATTTAGAGAGTTCTGGTCATCAGTGTCATCAGTTTTGGTGATTTTAATTGATATTTTTATCACCATCATCCGGTTCAACATCATCATTATCTTCATCATATTCGTCATCATCATCGTCGTCATCATCGTGATATGATTATCATTGGGACCATCTTCACGGTTGTCATCGTCATCATCGTGATAATGATTATCATTGGGACCATCTTCATCATCGTCGTCATCGTGATATGATTATTATTGAGACCATCTTCACGGTCGTCATCGTCATCAGGTACGAGGTACTGACGACATTCATGAAGTCCTCCAATGAAGATGTTGAGGGCAGCTCAACCATTCACTACATCATGAGAGTGAGTAAAGGGTGGTGACGACGACGATGACGTCAACTTTGAAAATTTGAAAGAACATTCCTTCTACTTCACCACATCCACCGTCAGTCTATTCAGGAGAAGGAGGAGTTAAAAATGAGAGGCAACAAGTTGAATGCGGAGGTCAGCCAGGGCGAGCGGGAATTGAAGGGCATGCAGAACGCCGCTGCCCTCATCCAGTGCAAAAATAAGGTCAGGGTTAAAAAGGTCACGGATTCAGGTCAGTTGTTGTTGTTGTTGTTGTTGTGGTTTGGGTTTGTTAGTCAGTGTGTTTGTGTGATTGTGGCGGTGGGTTTTTGTGTTGTGGCGGTGGGTTTGTTTGCAAATAAAAGAAATGAAATCTTCATCATCTACCCGTGTAGCAATCCATACAACATGATCACGTTAATTATATTTTTAACCTCATCATTGTTGTTATCATCGCTGCCACCACCACCAGCACCACCACTACCACCAGCCGCAGCAGCACCACCACCATCACTACCACCACCACGAGCAGCAGCACCACCACCGTCATTGACATCATTACTCTCAGAGAAGGAATCATTAGAGTTGAAGCAGCTGGAGGGTAAGATGGCCGTCTTGCTGAAAGAAATCAACATCGTGAAGAGGGAGATGAAGGATGTTAACGATGAAGCTGCTGTTAGTTTTCTCCGACTGATTGATGCTGATCACGTGATGTTTATGTTGTGTGTGGGTCCGATCACGTGATGTTTATGTTGTGTGGATGTGATCGCGTGATGTTTATGTTTGGGTGATCAGGATTTGGGGTGTGCGGTGTAGTTTCTTCATGGCATTTCTGCGATCTTGTCTGCCCTGTGTATGTTGTTTTTTTGTTTTTTATTTAAAGTGCTCCACACCCTTCAATTAATTAATTGAATACAATTTCGTCTCATATCGATGCTGTTAGTTACATTACTGCAACACAATATTATTTCGAAATTGACCGGACAAACAAACGAACAAACAAATAAACAAACAAACGAACAAACAATCGAACGAACGAACGAAAAAACGAACGAACGAACGAATGAACGAACGAACAAACAAGTAGAAGATGAAAACGCAGATTGACGGGTGCATCAAGAAACATCAAAACAATCTTAAACAGTTTCGTGTTACTGAGGTTCGTTAGTACGTGTGTGTGTGTGTGTGTGTGTGTGTGCGTGCTTGGGCGTGTGTGTTAGTATGTGTATGTGTGTGCCTTTGTGTGTATTTATTTGTATGTCCGTGTATGTGTGTGTATGCGTTTGTACGCTATTGGCAGATTGGTTGAATGATTTTTTGTTGAAAATTTCATTCATGAATGCACCTTACAAATACTTTTCATTCTTCTCGTTGAATGGAAGTATCATGATTGTCACTACATTCGTCACCATCGTCACCACCATCATCGTCATCACAATCATAATCATCAGCTTGTAATCGTCATCTTCACAATCAAAAATCTTACACATCATCATCATCATCATCATCACCACCACCATCATCATCATCATCACCACCACCACCATCATCATC
>NW_008705063.1:924291-939053 GCF_000326865.2 Helobdella robusta | reverse complement strand
GCGAAATATAAAACTTATAAGGATTTAAATCTTTTATATGTTTTGTTTTGCAGTCCAAAATCACCATCATCATCATTGTAATCATCATCATTATCATCATCATCATAATCGTCATCATCACCTCCATCATCATCATAATCGTCAACTTCATCATCATTATCATCATCATCATAATCGTCAACTTCATCATTATCACAGTCGTCGTCATCATCATCATCATCATCATAATTGTCAACACCATCATCATCATCATAATCGTCAACTTCATCATTATCACAGTCGTCGTCATCATCATCATCGTCATCATCATCATCAACATCATCATCATCATCATCATTCCAAATCACCATCACCACAGTTTCAGATGAATTACAAGAGCGCCACGCACCCCTCCAACCAGCAAATTTCGAAGGTGGTTCCTTTCGGCGCCATTCACTTTTTTAATTATCATATCTCCGAGTTTTGTGTTCATCGTTTGGCAGAAACGTTTTCAAGTTCGTGTGTCTTTTCCCCGCCTAACAATCAAAGTCCACTCGAGTTCTCTTTAAAATTACAATGTATTTTTGAGTATTTACAGTTAAGTAGTTATATATCTACTGGTTTCTTAAAGCCGTTTCTTTTGTTTAAATGGGAGTATGTATGTTTTACCACGTCTTTGTTAACTTATTGTGGTTAATTAGTTTAGTATCATTATGCAAGTTAGCAAACTTGGTATTTGCTAGCCAGTTTCGTTGGCGCTTTTATTCTCCTTTTGATGATTTTTTGTCATATTAGAAACTTGAAGCAACATTTTTTTGCTGTTTTTCCGCCTCTAAAGTGAAAATGTTATCCAAAATATACTGCAACACTTTGGAAACGAACAATTTTCAGTAGTTTGTATGTATAATCATCAACATTGTCAACAACATCACCAACAATAACATCAACAACATCATCATCAACATCGTCAACAACATCACCAACAACAACATCGTCAACAACATCGTCAACAACATCACCATCAACATCAACAACATCATCAACAACAACATCGTCAACAACATCATCATCAACATCGTCAACAACATCACCATCAACAACATCGTCAACAACATCATCATCAACATCGTCAACAACATCACCAGCAACATCATCATCAACATCGTCAACAACAACATCAACAACATCGTCAACAACATCATCAAACAACATCGTCAACAACATCATCAACATCGTTAACAACATCAACAGAAACTTTTAGAGATAGAGTTATTGACATTAGAGAAGTTGAACGAGTTGGCACTACAGCAGTTCTTCAAGGTTATGTACAGGAATGACGAACTGTCTGAGTTCGCCATCAACAAGTTTGATGAAGTTAGTGAGTGAGTAAGAGAGTGAGGAAGTGAATGTGTGAGTGAGGGAGTGAGTGAGAAGTGATTGAGTGAGTTGAGTGTGTGAGTGAGTGAATTGAGTGTGTGAGTTAGAGAGTGAGTTGAGTGTGTGTGAGTTGAGCGTGTGAGTGAGGGAGTAAATGTGTGAGTGAGTTTTTTATTTTCTTTACTGAATGATCGTTTGGCCGCCTCTTAAATTTGGCTTTCTATGCGCAGTGCACCATTCTGCTCTCTTCTAGGTGGTGATGATTATGTTCGCAATAATAACAACAACAACAACAATAATGTAAACTCTTTTATTTTCCAAAATCCAAAACGAATAAAATACTGATCTAAATTATTCTGAGATTTAAACATCAAATCATTGTAGAGGGGAGAGAGAGGAGTGGTGCTTGTGTGGATGTGTGGTTGGGTGGTCGAGTGTAGGATGAATGAAAATATGTATTCAAGAAAATTTCACGGAGTTTTACACGCAATCAATGATGCTGTATGACGAGCGAACAATAATAATAAAAATAATATTCATCATAATAAAAAATAATAATAATAATAATAATAATCATAATAACAATGATGTGATGATGATGATGATGATGATGATGATGTCTACTCAACGGACAGATGGGATTGACGACGGCATCCAAGTTCTTGAATGTTTACAAGGTCAGCAGGTCAGCTTCATCTCAGTCTCATTTCAAGGTGCTGATGATGATGATGATGACGTTGCTGATGATGATGATGATGGTGGTGGTGGTGGTCCTGATGGTGATGACAATTTTGTTGATGGTGATGATGATGAGGATGATGTTACTGCTGATAAGGAAACTAATGATAACGATGATACTGAAAATGATTATAACCTCCAACGACATTTCACCAACAAACCACCACAACCAACAACAACTTCACCACCACCAAACCACCGACGACGACAACCACACCTCGCCACCAAACGCCAGATTGGAGGCTCGAAAAGCATGAGTCATTATTTCATGCCAGATAGTGGCCACAGTGAGATCACACAGTCCATCTTTGTTCCCAAGGATCGCATCTTCAAGTCAACAAGACATATGGCGCATGATGCCAGTCTTGTCGATCCGAGAAGTATGTTGGTTGGTTGGTTGGCTGATTGGTTGGATAGCTAGTTGGTTGGATAGCTTATTGGTTGGATAGTTTGTTTGTTGGTTGGTTGGTTAGCTGGTTGGTTGGTTGGATAGTTTGTTGGTTGGTTGGCTGGTTGGTTGGTTGGTTGGCTGATTGATTGGTTAGATAGATTTTTGGTTGGATAGTTGGTTTGTTTATCGGACGGTTGGCTGGTTGGTTCGTTGGATAGTTGGTTACTTGTTTGATTCAATAATTTGTGGCTTGCTTGCTTGATTTCTTTCATTCATTCATTTATTGATTCCCCGATCAATTCATCATCATGATGTTGATAAAAAAAAAAGTAAATATAACAAATAAAAATAGTCGGAAAAATAGCAACAACAACAACAACAACAACAGCGACAGCAAAACAACAACCCAAATATCAACACAAACAACAACACCACAACAACAACAACTCACAATCAAAACACAGATGATTTGAACATGGACATATCGACGTACCTTGTCCGAGGTTTACTTTGCTTTATAATTAATTCCTCCCATGTACTATCCCTTAACAAATTCTTCGTTAAAGTTGTCACGAGACGTTTGAGTTGCCGTGAGTCAGTCTATATTAACTGCTGTTGCACTGTTCCACACTTATCTTTGTATTCTCTCAACGCTAATTGATTGAATAATTGATAAGTAATTGAGTGACTGATTGATTGAGTAATTAATTGGTTATTTAATTAATTATTTATTGCTGGTTTGAGATGAACGAAACAATTTGTATTCACTTTTTTTTATTTATTGGCGCAGAAACAGATAAGCCAAGAGGTGCGAGGGATGATACATTGAACATGTGATCTCAGCATTTCAATGAATAAGTCGTACAAAATGCACAATAAGTGCCTGCCTCACTCATTCACTCACTCATTCGTACACTCATTCACTCAATCGTTCGTACACTCATTATCCACTCATTCATTCTTACGTTCATTCATTTATTTCATTCATTATTAATACATGAATGAATAAATGAACGAATGGATAAATGGTTGAACGAATGAATGAATACACTAATTAATGAATGAATAAATAAATGGACGCTGTTTATTTAGTTTTCTTTTTATTAGTTAGCATTTATTGTTAATTTTTTTAATTTATAACAATTTATAATAAACTTTATAATAATTTTTTGTTGTTGAAAACTTCTTCGTCTAGATATTTTAGTTATTTATTTCTGCGATGAATACATAAGATTAAAGTTACACGGTCTGGACTTTATTTTCTTAAAAACATTACAGATGCATTGAATTGTTTCTAGTTAGACTTAACGATTATTTAAATAAATAAATAAAACATTCAATCAGTTTAATTAAACGTTTCGATAAAATAGTCCAAAAATACGAAAAGATAAACTTTACAGATGCAATATTCACTCAGTCATTGTAGAATGTACCAACTAGAACCAGAACCTCTTAGGTCTTTCTTCAATCCGCATTTTTGATTGCAGGCATGGATATAAAATACGGATTTATATATATCCGTGATTGCAGGCTATAAAATTGGGAGGTCAAAAACTCCAATTGAATGATGCGTTGAGCCGAATAGTGCTTTAAAGACCTTGGAAATTCTTTTTAGCACCCTGGTTATGTCAGGATTACCAGGTGGCCCTAGAGAAAAGCATAATTTTTGGCTTTCTAAAGACCTAAGAATTGCAAGCTAGTTTCACAACTGATTTTTTGTTGCAAATATGTCCAAAAGAACGTTAAAATTTCAATTTGCGGTCAATATTTTCCAACATTTATTCTGTGCGGATGGTAGCAGCATTTCATAAAGACGAGGTAAAAACCTTCATAATATGTTGGACTAGAGCTGCAGATCTGACGCGATACATTAACCGAATTCAAAACAGCAAATCATTAAATTGCTTCAGATGATTGTTTGCGGCTATAGTTCAATCCCTGTACTAAAATTCAGTTTTTCACCGGTTCTCAATTTCATTACATTCCAAACCTTTCAGGCATTGGTGCAGATTCTTTATTTTTGCAGAAGTGATAATAAATAAGTTAATTAAATTTGTCCACTGTACAAATAGAAATGAGATGAGAAATTAACAATAAAAGAGTCTAAACGAAACGAAACGTAAAAGCATTCTGAATTTGTACACACGTGAATAGAGACAACAAGAATTTTCAAAATCATAATCACATACAAAACTGTTTACTGGAACAAAAATATGCAATCGCCAGAAAAACAATCGCTGAGTTGAAAAAGGAAAAAAACGAGGAAAGGAAAAGCAGCAGGTGATAGACAGAAGGAGCAGGCAGGCAGATGAATGACAGCTGTTCGCACAGCTAAGAAAACCTTTACGTAAACCAAAAAAACATGAACGAACAAACAAAATCATCATAAAGAACATAAACAATAAGAAATCACCATGAATAAACAGACAACAACGTACAAACACAACATAATAATCGAGTATATAAATCGCAGTTTTTCCAATAAGCCTCACATAAACTGCTGATGCAAAAAGTGAGAAATAAATACACGAGTAAAATATTCTATTTACATTTGTCGTCCCCCTCTTGAACTGGCCAAACGTGATATTTTATGGCGTGTAGGATGAAGCCATATACACTTCAACATACAAAAAACGTATATAATATTATAAGATTCACATTCCCAATCAATCGATCGACAAAAGAAACTCGATCATCCGGTCGAATAGTCAGGATCGTCGTCCCGATCTGGCGGGAAACTATCAACCAGTTGCATGATCGATCGAGTCGTCTGCTCATCAACTTCCTGTTCGTCTGGTTTCTCAGACAGGACCCAGGCGTCTTCAGACGTGTCCACAGAGGCCCTGCATACTGGACAGCTGTGGTGGGTGTCCTGCCTGCGAAGGTCAAGGTTGTTTTGTGGTGAAGGTTAATTGTTGGTGAAAAGTTAAAATGTTAAGGTCGATAGGTGTTCTCAGTGATGGTGAAATGATACGTAACAACAACTAATCCTAACTAATATGTTAAAAATATCCACCAATCAACAGCTTATCTATAAATACAACCAATACCAATCAACCTGCCAACTGACCAACCAACTAGCCAGCCAACCAACCGACCATTCATCGATGCATTGTTCACAGTATTGATGGAGGCATGGTAGAATTATTTGTGCTTTCCTATCCATGCATATGACGCATTCCATCTCACCATCATCATCATCATCATAACCATGATGATGATGATGATCTCTATCGTGACCATCATCGTCATCATCATCATCTTCTTCTTCCTCTTTAAAAGCGCCCTCTTTTCTTGCTGGGAAGCTTTTTTTTTTTTGTTTCCTTCTAGCTTCATCTAATCTTTGAGGGTGATTAGTGGTTGGAATGGTTAGTGGATGCATGTGAAACTAAGATATGTTAAAAGTAAACTCGACATTTAAAATGAATTAATGCATATACTTCAACAATGCAAAAATTGAAATAAAAAGCAAATACTGAACATTGTTGCACTGTTTACCTGTCAATGATGATTGACGCATCAAGCGAGTTAGCCCCACCCGTGCAAAAATTTGATTGCTCGAATGGAGGATCGACTGGCGAATCACGAACCACGGCATCATCGTTGTTAGTTGAGTTGGTATTTTTTTCAGCTTGTACGCTGAGAATTTCGTTATAGAGGTGGATGTACTGTTTGAGATTTAGTAGTCTCACCGTTTCTATCACCCCAGTTTGACTGTTCACCTGATGTTTTTTTGAAAATATTTACAAATAAGAATCATTATTCATCACTAGTGGCATTATATTGTATTAATTAACGAAGGATTACTTTGTACTGCATAGTATGGTAGTATTTGGTATTGTAAGATATTGTAAGATTTTGACCTTGTGACACTTGACCCTGACGAGACCTCTCCAAAAGACAGAGGTGTCGGTTCCGTCCTTTATGCAGAAGATCAATTTCTTGCCTGTGCCGTCGTCAAACCCTTGCGTGCTGTCCAGTTCAAAATTTAAATTAACATTAGCTGTTGGCTAGATTATTTAATGATTAAATTATTTAGTGAAAACAACATCATTTTTTAAAAATTTTGATCGTATCATTTTAGTGGTGATATACTTCTTCTAGATTGAATATTTAAAAATTTATAATAGTATTTGAAAACTTTTATTTTATAGTAATAGAATGCCATCTACAATTGATTTTTTCATAAAAATTGAATAAAATAAAATAAATCTATTCTATTTCTATCAATTATTCTATTCTATTGCAAACAGAGAATCAGAAATCTTTAAAAACTTCTGTTCTGATTGTTACAATTGCAACAACATAACCATTACAATATATTTATTTTAAATTACATTCAAATTATGATTGTATCATACTAAATTAGATTACACATTACATTGATTAAGATTAGTAGATTAGACAGACAGACATTCATTAGATTAAGCACTAGATTATGCATTAGGACATTACTGAAATTACAAATACATTTTGTGTTTGACATACACTAAGTGTGACACTTTCTTTGACATACATCGTATTTAGAATGGAGATGGACTCAACAAAACTTTCATAACTGTACATGGTCGTCTGCTTCAGCTCGTTGGCATGCCTAAACAGGTTCTCTGAAATGACCGACACGGAGTTAGGCACCGCACTTTTCATCTGATGCTGTCCCATTTTTTTTTTGTGAGTTTTTCTTCAGATTAGATTAGGTCCAGATGGAAATTGTTTCAGATATATTTATTATTTTAAGTTCATACATTCAATTCAATTTTAATAATAATGATATTAAAATTTATTTTTACCAATAATACGAATTAAATTATAAAAAATGAAACAATCAATTTCAGAGGGTTTTTTAATTTTTTTAAAAACACACACAAACGTATGAAACGTTTTCGACAAACTTTTAGCAACAAAATGTTTCAGAAATTATGGAAAACCAGTTACATTAAGTTATAAAATATGGAGACTTAATTTTATGGCCTTTATTTTATTATTTAATTTTATCAATTAATTAATAATTTAAGGTGATTCAGCCTTTACTTATTCGTATCTATCAAGCAAATAATTGATTGTATAATTATTTTATTTATAAAAATACTGTTATAATACTGGCTCTTTTTGTCAGTCCGAACCGCAGTATATCTTACTACTACTACTACTTTTATCTCTGCTACTGTGGCCACTTTTATTGCTACCGCTGCCTGCAACAAAAACTACTGCACTACTACTACTCTTACTACCGCTATTACTAATACTACTACTACTACTGCTACTACTACTACTGCTACTACTACTACTACTACTACTACTACTACTACTACTACTACTACTACTACTACTACTACTACTACTACTAGTACTACTACTACTACTACTACTAGTACTACTACTACTACTGCTACTACTACTGCTACTACTACTACTACTACTGCTACTACTACTACTGCTACTGCTACTACTACTACTGCTACTACTACCTATTACCTATTGCTACTAATACTAATCTTCGCTTCATTATGAATTTTATTTTACTTAATCTTTTGTATAGCATTTCATCAAATGTTTGACAAAGTTTAAATTTATAATTTCTATGGTTTTTTCATTTTTCTTTTCTTCACCAACCGTCCGTTCCAATCAATTGTGTTAGGTTGGGGAGGAATGACTTAATATTTTAAAGACCATGTGAACATTGGTCGATATTGCTTTTTCATGCGATGGTTTTATATGGTTTGTTATTTTAAATAAATTATAACATTTTTTTGACAATTCTATATTCTAGAATCTTAAAAATCAACCCCAGCGCAAAAGTTCGAATTCGCCTATAATGAGGCGTGTTACTTGAGTTTTGCACTCACTTCAGCATATTTTTCAGAGATGGGTTCTTTTCAGAATAATTTGATTTGGTTTTTGATATTTTTGACATGTCCTTAAATAATAGCTCTTCTTGCGCAAAATGCTTTTTAATATATAAACGACAATATCAATCACCTTTGAATACGTTGATGAATTTGCATTGAATGTTTAGAGTATTTGATACATGGTGCATTAAAATTGATCAGAATACGTACAGTACATTACAGCAGAGTGCCGGCGGCAATGGTTAAATATGTAAAATTCTAAAATATAATGTACTAACACATGTTAATGATGTTTTCAACGTTCTTAAAAATTGAAAATTTTCTTTAAAATTGGATGTAATTAAAAATTAAATTTTGATTCTAAAAAGTACGTATTTCTAACATTATCACAGAAGACGACAAATTAAAATTGAGAAGAACAATTTGTTAGCGAAATGTGCTCCGCAGTCACCTTTCATATTTTGTGGCAACTACTCATTTCAAGGACCTGAGATGAACAAATCATTAGAATTGTGTGTAGAATTGCGTACATTTATTCAAAGTTTAAACAACATAAGTAAAAAAACTTGCTGTTGAATGTCTTCCTACAGTAAAAGATGCAATTCAGGCAGTCAGTCGGATCGATGATCCACTTAGCACTGGAAGAGAATAGAGGGTTAATGGAGGAGTCACCTTGTGCCTCGCCATAGTGAGCAGTAGGCCAGTGTGAATCATTATAACTGGTCTTGTACCAGTTAATGTAATAATTTTTTGTGCATTTCCAAGTATCGTTGGTCAGTATGTAGTCGTTTGGCGTGCTGGCTATCAAGCCACCTGTGATCAATCAATCATTCGAATGTACAATTTGGCGTGCCATTAAACAATTTTCTTTAGCAAAGCCGTCTTGAATAAATTGTATGCGAGAAAAATTATTGACAATGGTTTCTCTTTTCAACAAATTGAGTTAAAATTTTAACCAATATAGGCATTATTCCAGGCTTTGATTGCAAGAACATAGAGCATTCTGCAGGTCAGCTTGTATGCATCGGCTACGTTCCATTGACGAGCGTGCGGGAAGGTTGCTGGTACCACAGCTATGTTGAGTCCGTTTACGTAAAATTCTCTTAACTCGTTGTCCACAGTCAGTTTCAAAACTTCATTTATTTGGAAATCTTCATGAAAGGTAATGGTGAATTCTTTTATTTTGTTATATGCTGTTAGCCACTTGTCAAATTTATAGATTTAACTTGGACATGAGGTCATAAAATTAATAATGTTATTCAAAAAAGTAAATGTTAAAAATTAAAGTTTTGAACGGAAACAAATTGTACTAACATGAAGCTTTCCCAGTTGCGTCGTCCTATATTTTAATAACTCAAAATGTTAACGTTAAGTTAATTTAAACTTCGTTTAGCAGAATGTTTCACAATAATTCAGCTTTTATTAAAAAATGTAACTAGCCTTGTAAGCTTGACAGTTGGAAATGTTAGAAGCCATTTTGAATTCAAATTCACAGTTGAAATGAAACAATTGGCAATGTTTAACTGGATCATTAGCGTTATTGGATATGTAGTTGAATGCGTTGCATATGAATCTATTATCAACGGGAGATATATAATTAGAACACTTGGTAGAACACTCCAGTAAGGAACGTATGTTAGTCAGTGCTTTGGTAGGTGCAGAAACAAAACACATGGGCTTGTTTGACTCTCCTATCATTTGAAACTTTGTGGCAACTATCCCAGCTGTCAAGCAGACAGAAGACGATAAAAATAATGTAATCCAAATAAAAACCACAATCAGCCACATTTTGAGATCCAGTATTTTTGCTTATATTTACTTTTAAAATTGAAAAACTTCCAAATTTACTCAACGAATGAATGAATTATATCAAATAATTTTAAAGATAACGTTCGAAGGAACGTTCACAATTTACAATGACTTGTATCTTTAAACTTAATGACACCAACTTAATGATACTAACTTATTGATAAATACTAAGTTAATAATACTTAGTTATTAATGATACTAACTTATTGATACTAAGTTAATAATACTAAGTTAATAATGATACTAACTTAATGATACTAAGTATATCTTATAGAAAAAGCATTTTGCAAACAAATAAATCATGCGTCGCGATAAATAGCTGTTGCGTTTGTCAGTCATGAAATGCTAGCTAAATATAATGCAGCATTGGGTGACATAAAACGAAAAAATTTCTTAAAACATTGTCATTCATTTCATATCAAAACTTAAAAATTCATAATATTTTCTACTTAGTGTTGCTTTCAATGTTGAAAAATATTTTCATTAAAAACATTTCTTATCCGTTTAATTTTCAGGAAACTTTTCAGATAAATTTTCTCTCGCAAAAGTGTTCCTAGCAAGGATGTTCAACAAAAATGTTTAACAATGGAGCGAGCACAACTTTTTTTTGGGAATGAATATAGCCATCGATCAAATAATTCTTTGCAAATATGTTTTTAAAATATGTTTTTAAAATATGTTTTTAAAAGAGCATTCTATTCATGTATATATATATATATATATATATATATATATATATATATATATCCATGATTTTATTAGATTTTATTAAACACATGCACTTAGAGAGAGAGAGAGAGAGAGAGAGAGAGAGAGAGAAGAGAAATGAGAGGAAAAGAGAGGAGAGAAAGAAGGAAAGAATTAAGGACTATAGAAAAAGAAAGAGAAAGAGAGAAAGAGAGGCAGAGTAACGGGTTTATTATTTTTTACAATTTTAAGATATTAGTTTAATTTGTGTTGCATGCAAAAAGACAAAACTTTTTAGTTTTATGAACAGCCAACACAATCGGAATATTTAAAAATTTTTTTTTGTTTGAGAAAATTGTTACAAATGAACAAAAAACTTTCCAAATGGTAATCCGACGATTGCAATAATTGTATAATTTTTTAACGTTTTATACAATAGGCTGCTATTTTCACGATACAATAAAACCCCATTTAGTAAATTTTAAAAAGTTGGTAGACTATTGAACAACATTGTATATATTCATCTCGGATTTTTTTTAAAGTTAAAGCTATTTTAGTAATTTTATATTAATATTGATTCATTAAACTGTTAAATAGATAGTAACCAAGATGAACTTGAGAGGCATCAACTACATGACATCAGTTGGATCTTGTTCTTGTCTTCCAAAGAGGAACGTCTTGTATAACGTAACTACTGATCTGTCTGGAGGATGTCTGGCTTTTGTCACCCATGGTGAATTTGTGTTTTTTTTTATTTTATGTTTATTAAAAATAAAAAAACACAAATAATTTTTTAATAATTTAACTGCACTCGAACGCAGCTTGTCCGAAGAATTTCAACTACTTCATCGAGGACCACAAATGCTACAGTTACCAGGCGGCTAAAAACATTTGGAGCGATTCCAGGAAACTTTGTAACAACCTTCTCAACTCTCACCCCGTGGTATTTGATGATCCAAATGAAAATATTCTCATCCAGAAGATCACATCAGCTGGATGTAAAGTTTTAAATTTTCAACTTTAAACAAACTCTGTACAAAAAAAATTAATACAGTTTCATAATCTGCATGTTATTTAAATAAATAAGAATATTATCTTACTTAATGCAAAGATTTTCAGGTTTAAATGTAAAAAATTCTTTGAGAATTATTACAAATTTAAAATAATATATCAATGCAATTTAATTACTGCAATTTAATTAAATTTAATTAAATTAATGTATTTAATATTCTTAATATATTAAACAATTACTTCATGTTTTAAACTTGTGGGACAGGGTTTTAGAATTTTTGTTGAAAACATGGTGTCTTTTTTCAAAACTGCTTTTTATTATACAGGAGTTATTGAAAAAGAAATCGATTTAAAATACATTTGAAAACTTAATATTTTGAGTTCATTTTTTAAAGTTTGGGTTTTATCAATGTTTCTCTATTGCACGCAACACAACAGTTAGTTAGTTTAAGTACTAGTTCTTTTACGGTCTTTGTAGCCAATCCTTTCTCTTCGGCAGTCTTGTTAATTTAGTTACTCGTTTAACGTGACGTTTGGATGCGACCACATTTGGAACAATGATTCACTCAAAATCAGCTGTATATGATTTTGTGTTGAGGATATCTTTTCATTTATAAATAATATTTACTGTTTTCGTATATAAAAAACAACTTTGTTGATTGAACTTTGCAATAAACTAGTGAAACGTTGAGTTCATGACAATTTATTGTACACCGGAAAACAAATATTAAAATTCAAAATAATGAATGTTCAATTTTTTTAATTTAACAAAAATTCTGAAGTCTTTATCTAAAATATTTTGAGTTTTTGTATCTATTTTACCAACTAAGAATGAAGAAATATTTTATAAGCAACATGCCTTTTAAATGAAATATCATGTCACAAATAAGCCACATACAGTTGACATTTAAACAGATATTCAGTTTGAAATCTGCTTTTGAAATGCTTTGAGGCGGCTCATCTCATCTCTTGCAATTGACATCGTTATATACAACCCACTTTGAAGGTCTTCTGTAATTATGCGCTTCAAAAATGGTTCATTTTCATGAGGTTTGAGGAGTAAAGCACAGACGTCAACACGACGACACAAATTTCTCTCCGTGAGGACATGTGGAACTCATATATCGAGCTTCGAGGTTAAACCCAGACCTTCCAATGTGGTCATAAACAGTTGAAAAATTTAACCGCTCCACGATCTCACGTGTCGTTATTTGCCAGTTGGCACCAACAAATGCTAAACGTGTCAAAAATTTCAATAAGGTTTTCTATGTGCCACCAACCCATCAAACGCCTGTCTGATTTTGGTTCCGTCACCTTGGAGTTATATAAAGTTAAAGACTATGTGTGCGGAGCCACTGTGGCCAATTGAAATTTTTTACAGGTTATCTTTTCCAGATCCCTTTGAATCATGGGCAAAACGATGTGAGTACTGCTTATCAGCGGCGGATCTGGACAACTTTGACGGGGGGGGGTGAAAAATTTTACAATGTATAAATTTTTCCCGAGAGGAAAAATTTATACATTGTAATTTACACTTGGTTTCTCTTAAGTAGTAGCAGGTTCCGGTCGATTCAGTTTGATTCACTGAAAAATGACGAACCGATAAGAGTCAAAAAGTTTAAAACGTTTTTATTTTTATCTTATTTGCACCTTAAAATAAATTTAAAAAAAAAATTCTCTATCCGGACAGTTTAAAAAAATTTTTCTTAGACCGGTGTTGTCTATCCATCAGCTGCTCTTAGCTGTTAGAATCATCCCTCGTGTTTCAGGTTATGAATGTTGTCTTTTTCAGCAAGTAGAGTAATCGTTTAATGGAAAAAAACAGCACAGCACTGAAAAATTTCATTTATAACCAGCTGCTTAACACCATATGTGCATTTGCTTTGCTAGTTGGTAAGCAACCTTTTCAAGATGTCTTACTTCATTTACTGCCTGGCTGCTATTTGCACGTTGAAGACGGTGCAATGCGGAAATCATCGTACCGGTTGGTTTAAAAACATTTTTTTTTATTTTCGTGAACTCTAAAAATAATTTTATCTATAACCAGCATTCTTTGTATTTAAATTGCCATCACCGTCACAAATACAGATCCACAGATTTTAATAAAATGAAACTTCATTATTCCAGTTTTTTTGGCGGAGTAACCAATGCTGATAAATATTTTTTAACCCGGTAAAAGCTTTAAGAGCAGAAATGTTCTCCTCCCTTTTACTTCTATCAGAAATTTCTCAAAAATGCAGCGTTCTGTTATAAATTTTAATTGATGGTGGCCGAACGCACACTTTTTTATTCCTTACAAAACGAGAATCTCAGAGACGCAGAGGGAGTTGCAACAAACACAAGACACTTGTTGAAACATTAATTGTTATATGGACAATGTTTCTTGGGGTTTTTTCTGATAAACATGTCAAAATCAAAAATCTCGATAAGATATTCTATGTGCGACCGGCCCATCAAACGCAAACAAAACAATAGCCATACTTCTTTCCATGCTAAAGTGTTTTATTAAACTGACGAGTGATCATATGGTGAGGCAAATGATTCTAAGTCTAAGTTAAATTTAAGCGCTATAGTTTAATTCCACGTCTATAATTTATAAATTCCACACTGAAAATTATTGTTAATTATTAAAATAATTGTAATATTGTTAATTACTAAAATAATTGTATGCACAAAAAATCTTCTAGGTTACTGCCCAGAAGTTTTTGAACACAGACTGAACGTCGATAAAGGAGGGAGTGTTAAGATATTTAACATTCCCCGCTCTCAAAAGCAAAAGGTTTCTACGTTCGATTGAACATTCGAAAAATATTATTGTTTACCAATTTATTGAATGCAGTGTCTTTCAATGCATAGTTCAACTAAAAATCGACATTTTTTAGTAATGCTTGATGTTTATAACTCTAAAAAATAAATTTAGG
>NW_008705063.1:920935-922238 GCF_000326865.2 Helobdella robusta | reverse complement strand
CAAAAAATTTAAACAATTTAACAAAGTCTATAAAATTGACTACTGAAAACATCAATTTATGTGAAAAATATAGCTTACAACTTCATCGTACCTAATTTTTTTTTAAAATTTTTACATCTAAACAAAAAATATTTAATAAATGTTTATAATTATTTTATAGAATTTTTGCATTTAAAGAAATCCACTGACCACTTTCGACAATGCGCAAATCAGATTTGACCTGCCATGGGTTGAAGAAGGTCAACCAGCATATGTGATTAAAATTTTTCATTACTTTTTCAGAATTTAACAAACTTTGTTCAAATAAATTCAGAATTTTTTATAAACCATAATTGATGTTATGAAATGTGACAAACGTAGATATTTAAATTGAGTACAATTTTTTTTACAAAACAATCGCAAATGATTTTAAAAGGACAAGGACCTTGCTTAAATATATTTATCCAGAACATTTTCAAGCCAAAAAAATTAACAAATGATAAAAAATTAATAAATATTTTTGGTTATAATAAGAATAGATAAATAATTTATTGAAAAGTAATATTTTTGAAATAATATTTCGTAACATTCATTCATTCATTTCTCATGTAATTTTTAACTGTGATTTCATTTTCATTGAACATTTCTTAAATAGTTAATCTTTAAATAGCTGTCCAATCACAACATGCCAACAAATTTAGGATTCAAAATAACCATTTGAGTGAACAAAATGTTAGAAAAAATTGAAAAAGTTGACAACACTATCACATCATCAGAACATCAGGCAGTGGAATGGTTTAGATACCTGGCAATGGTGTCACAGTGACTGGGTTCGAATTTAAGCTAAAACATCTTCATATGTCTTATGAAATGTTTGGGAAGATTGATTCACGATTATTCGCGTGCATTGTGTATTTGTTGTCTATATCTCTAAAGAAGTAATGAAGAAAATCTTGTAAAATAAACTTGAGTCTTTTATATTTTGAGATCTACAAGAAATAATAGAACGTTTGTAACGCCAACTATTGTTTAGATAATTTTACATTATGTAGAAATATAAACGTCTATAAATCTAAATTAATAGATGTATATATAGGTAAGTGTGTTTGTTTGTATGTGTGTGTGTGTGTGTGTGTTTGTTCTGTAACTGTCTGTCTGTGTGTGTTTGTGTGTGTGTGTGTGTGTAGTGTTGTGGTGTGTGTGTGTTGTGTGTGTGTATTTACCTAAAATAATCATGTCATGCAAGTATTTTACCATGAATGTTTTATATAATCTTATATATAATTATTAATTTTTATCATTGCTATTATAATATTAGCAATAT
>NW_008705063.1:897511-915916 GCF_000326865.2 Helobdella robusta | reverse complement strand
AACAACGACGACGACGATGAAGAAGACATCAATTCTACTTTTAGCCATTGCAGTAATATGTAATTGTAATGCTGAAGTCACAGTACGAGTGAGAGATGCATACTTTACTGGTAAAGACTCAACCTTTATACCTACACAGTATTTAAGTAGGTTTCGTTAATTTATGTTCTGCAAAAACTTCATACACAAATAAATAAACTAATAATCATTCTAATAAACCTCCTATATTGATTGCCCAGGCAGTGTGATGGTGTAATGGTTAAGGTGCCTGCTCTTTAGGTTGAATTAACTGGGATCGAATGCATTGTTTTTTCTGAGTTTGCGAGTATCTGTATCCGTGTTTGTGCGTATTTTTATATAAACTTTATTTTTTATTATATATTTATATAGGATTAGAACTGTCAGAAATTAATTATTAATTAATTATTAATGAAATTTACAGCATGTTCCGCGTTAGTTAACATCCTATTTATTTTTTAAATTTTTCTAACGGCAGATCGTCAAGTTTCTTGAGTTTAAAACGAAAATTTTCATTTATAATTAGCACGATAGAACATTTAAGCATGATAGAACAAAAAGGATTTTTTTTTTGGTATTCCTAAACCCACATCGGTATTCGAATTGATACTTTGTGTATGTGGCCAAATACTCAAGTGTACGTATGTACTGTTTCTCTACTTTGTTGATTCGTTTTTTGTTCAACTTCGGGCGATATGACGTTTTTTCTATTACTAATTTTAGTCGTTATCACAAATTCGACACGGCTAGTCGTAAATTATAGTTGTGTGAGGTGTAATGTGTTATACCTCTTAAAAATGTGAAATGACGCTCTGATGTATCAATGCTTACTAAGTGTGTATACCTAAATGTTGACTTAACACTAGATAAACTTCATTGTATGTGTTTGTGAGGTGTGTATGTGTTTGTGAGGTGTGTATGTTTGTGTGTGTTTGTGTGGTGTGTGTTTGTGATTGTGAAGTGTGTGCGTGTTTGTAGGAGTCTGAGGATGATAAATTATAAATTTTTGATAAATTATTCATAAGAATTCTTAGAATTATATCATTTTCATTATTGTGTGCCTTTCAAGGTCTTAATGTTAAACCCGCCAAGATTCTACACAACATGCCATTCTATTATGGCTTTTGATTTGGTCTTTATAGCTAGTTCCTCTTTGTGCATTTATATGTTTGGTTTTCAATCATTAAGCTGTCGAATTTTTAATCTATTCAAAAAATATTTCTTATTAATAATTATTTTATTTAAACGCACTTTTTTTTTACAATTGTGTATTAAATAAATTAAAAAATATTCAAATGAATCAACAATTAACACACACACTACACACACACACAAACACACACACTGTTTGGGAAATTAGATTTTTTGGCTGAAATATAAAACGATGTACATCTGTGCTTTTTCATTATCTGCTGAGAAAAATTCTATTTATATTTTGATGTAATCATAGTTCCCAACAAGACAAACATCATCATCATCATCATCATCATCATCATCATCATCATCATCATCATCATCATCATCATCATAATCTTCGAGTCTTAAGCAATTGTACTAGCGAGGTCTATCGGTGGTATGCTAATAATTTCCTTCTTCTCGACCCTAACAAATCTGAAATTATGGTCATTGGGACACATCAACAACTGTCGAGGTTTCAGCTCGAGGAAATGGACATAGCAGAGTCCACATTGCCCATCTCGGATGCGATCAAGTTGCTTGGGGTCACTTTTGACAGACATCTAAATTTTGATAAATACATATCAGAAATCGTCAGATCTTGCAATTATCACCTCTGCGCAATAAGACATATTAGACATATGATTACATGTGATGTTGCAGCTGCCCTTTGCAGATGTTTGATCCTTTCTAGATTAGATTACTGCAACTCCTTTTTGTATGGGGCCTCACGTGCATCTGTCAGAAAACTACAGACTATCCAAAATAAAACTGCTAGACTGATATTTAATAAACCTCCTCGTTTTAGTTCTTCCATTCTCTTTCCAAGGCTTCCAATTTCCGCTCGAATCATCTTCAAAATTGCAGTCCTTACCTTCAAAACCCTTTTATGAAAATCCCCAACATATCTATACGACCTCATATCCAGACATGAACATACTAGATCACTACGCAGCAGCTCAACAGGTTTCCTAAACATTCCCGTTGCCGGATCCCGCCTGGCTGGCCGCGGTTTTCGTCACGCTGCTCCGTATGTCTGGAATGCGTTACCTCCTGAGTTAAGACAATGTTCCTCGTTGAGTCTTTTCAAAAAGCGATTAAAGACTCATCTTTTTAACACGGGCTCCGGGCGTCTCTGAAGCAGCTGTGCGAATGGGCGCTTCATAAATGTTTATATTATTATCATCATCATCATCATCATCATCATCATCATTAGAAACAACTAAATAAACGATATACGCCATCTATCTAAGTATTATTGAATAACAAATGATCATAAATAGCTGACGTGCCAGTCCATTGTATGTCCTTCATTGGCGTGCCATACGCTGAGCCTTGGCAACCGAGTGACAGGTTTGAAGTGGGTACAGGAGAAATATTTTTATTATATATAACACTTTGTGTTATGATAGCTTTTTCTCATTTAAATTTAATTCAAGTAAGTTTTGTTTGTTTTCACGCTGCAAATTTTGTATGTATTAGTTTTTTTCTAATTCATTAAAGAAACATACCATCGCACGTTTGGATAATAATTAGATGTCTATGACTTTTAGACTTTTGGTAAATTATTTGAGACTAATAACTCTCCGATAAATATTTTTCCAAATGTAGAAAACGAGGCCTCTGGAAAAGATCATGGACACGAGAGCCACAGAGGAAAGCAAGCAAGCGTGCTTCCAAACCTCAGTAAACGTTTCAAGACAGTTTGAGGACTGCCTGTACTTGAATATTTTTGCACCGTTAAATGTTAGACTGCTTACATGAAATGACTTTTTATTGCAATTTGTTTAAAATTTAATTAAATTCTTTATTCATAATTATATGTCACAAAAAATTATTTAATTTATTTAGAAATTATTCTAGATTTTAATTTAAATAATCACTTTTTAACAAAATTATTATTGCCAGTTAAGTTTTAATCAAAAAACTATTTACCTAACTTTCATCATTTTTTTTCTAGAGAGACGGTAATCAAAACTTAGAAATCCGTGAGAAATACCCCGTGGTGTTTGTGATTCCTGGAGTCAGCCACACGAAGTTTGTAGTTGACCTGAATAACGGATGTTCTTTGAGCAGAGCAAAGTTGGTTGTCGTCACTGTGGGGTATAGGATGGGACCATTAGGTTAGGAAATTTTTTATTGATTAGCAAATTAGAAACAAGTGAATAAGTTTAAAAATGTGTTTTTACATTTTCAAATTCTTTTTTATTCCGGAGGGTTCTCTATTTGGTTAACTTTTGTTTAATTTAACTAAGCTATGATCCTAATGTTTAGACCTTTTTTGACAGAACACAAACTGTTTTTCATTGCCACAGAAATTAATCTTAATTAAAAATGTTTGAATGTTCGGCTGATGTATAATAAGAACTTTGTCATTTCTATCTTAACAACAAACAAGACATGCCACAAATTAAGGTTTTCTGGCATTGAATGACGAGGAATTCCCAGGTAATTATGGTCTGCACGATATTCGGGCCGCTTTAGATTGGGTTTTCCACAACATTGAATACTTTGGAGGACGGCAAAACCAAATCACCATTCTGGGACATGGCAGTGGTGCAGTCCAGGCTGCTATACTTATGACTGATACCAAATATTCAGGTTAGATGAAAATTTATTTTATTCAATTATTCATTTGTTATTCACATTCAGCATAAATACTGTTTTCCATTGCTCTGCTGTTCATTAATCAGTTGTTACGTTAATTAAATTTAAATATATTTTGTATTTTTTATAAACATCTGTAGATTAGACGGATTATTAGAAATTTAATTTTTTTAAAATTGAAAATTCAAAAATGTAAATTCATAAATCTCTTTAATTGTACTACAACTTGTTCATTTGCAATCTTATACCCTACTTTTAATACTGAAAAAAACAGGCATCATCCATGCTGGGATCTTTTTAAGTGGTTCCGTCACGTCCAAAACTGAGTACATAGATGATATAAAATACGATTACGAATCTAAAGTGCTGAACACACTTAAGGAAAATTTTGATTGCTTTGACGAAAAATGGAATTACAAAAGTTTGAAAGATTGTTTAAAAAAATACCAACCAGAGCATGTCAGTCATTTTTTAATTTTATTCCTTCACGAAAGTTTAGTTATGTTACGTGAAATATTAAATAGGCAACAGGAGATAATAATTATAGTTACTCAAAATTGATTTATTAACTTACATGTTTTTATTGAAAGTTCTACCATGGCAATATGTTGAAACTGGAGTTCTTGCCGAAGAAGGACAACATTTATTTCCCAGATTTAGTGGACAAAAGAATAATTGACGTGCCTATCTACATCGGAACTCTTGAGGACGAATTCGGTAGGGAAGTATCAATTGTCTAAATATCAATTTATTTTAAATAACACAAACAAGACTTTCTAATTTATTTCGGGCGTAGAAAACAGTAATTAAAATAGTTTGATAATAAACCATACATAGGAATAGTATTTCAAAAACAACTTTCAGTTCTGTAAAATACTCAGGTAGAGATAAAGAGCTGAGGTTGAACATGGATTATTTTTTGGAAGAGGCATTTGGAAATAATGACGTCATTGTTGATCGGGTTGTTGATCTGGTCAAGATTAAATATTTGGACAACTATAACGAGTCATTGAATAAAAACCAGGTACATTGATAAGACTTGATTCGTTTCTTAGTAATTTGGCACATAAATATAATAAAATTATAAATCATATAAATTTAGATTATTTTAAGTTTATATAAGTTTTTTCATTACGAATTGTCAATTTCAACTTTTGTTGGGGTAGCACTTTCAATTCAATTATTTGTATAAAATTTAATCAAAGATCCTGGGAGACTTGGCAATTTCTCTTCCAACTTTGCACCTGGCTGATAGCCTATCAGAACAGCATGATGTTTATTATTTCACTTTCAGCCATGTCAACATGTACCACGGATTCATCATGTCTTATTTATTCCCTAAAACACCGGAAGCGCCCGCCTTCGACCACCAGTACAACAGGAAATTATACCACGATGGGAAAATACACATGTGGGAAGGTCATGACAGATTTAGGAGCAGAGTACTTTCTAATTTGACCGTTTCCATTGCTTATGATAGGTATCAGTCAAGTTTAGTTACTATTTAGAGAATGAAAACAAATTTTTCTACTAATAATTTTGTCTAAACATCGATAGAGAACCAGCGAAAATAGACGGTGTTTATCCGAAGTGGCCCAAGTACGACGCATCTGAACAGAAATATCTCAGTATTAGTCCGAGAGGAATAGTTGCATCTGAAAAACCATTTCTTGACAAAAGATCATTTTGGGAGACTGCTGTGCCGACAGTCAAACAAAAATTGGTTCAGCAACAAAAAGACACAAAATGTTTCAAGAAGCTAGCCATAATATTAGCAGTTTGTTTGGGTGTTGTGGCAAGCATAGCTTTTGTTCTGGCAGCTGTAGCCATCTGGTACCACATCAAGGTAGGCCACTTGAAGGAAATTATCGATATGAATGCCCTAGCTAAATAGGTATCTTACCTAAAAGTCCGAAATTTGCTTTATTTATTTATTTGATTTGCAGTTTTATAGTAAATAGTCATAGTATAATAATTGATTTCAAATTTGCTGAAAATATTAGTGGTTTGTGAATATAGAAACTGATAGGCTAAAATTATTATTTTTCTCTAAGCAATTCAAACTAAATTATAAATTCACCGTTTATAATTTAAAAAAGTTTGAAACGTACTGAAAAACTAATATCTCTGCAAATATTTACTGAATATTTTTTCTCAGCTAGTTTCTACGTAATATTAGATTGTGAGTATAACGTTAAATTGCGTGGTTGTCTCTGAAGAAAATCTATTTTAAAGTACCGCTGCTTTACAATTTTTGTAAATTTTTCAAATGTTTTTAGCTTTATTAGAAACGCAAGGAACAAAAAAATATGGATCAAATTGTGTTTAATTATTTGAACGATAAAAATGTTCAACGCCTTTAATATATAGGTCATTTCAGAACGATTGTTTATAATACAAATATATTTTAGTGAGAAACATGTCAGACTATCTTTTGCTTGCTTTTTCTGAGTGTGCACATCTCTTGGAGTTCTGCTTTTTATGTGATGAAAAAACTGATTATAAAATAAAACAAATGTTTTGTTTTCCAGCAATTTTTCATACAAATTTTAAAAACTCAAGTGAGTAATAGTTATCTAATGTCAAAATTATCTAAAAGTTTTAAAAAATTTCATCGATTTAAAACAAATTTCAAAAAACAAGGAAAATTGGAAGAATTTTAAGTGTTAAAAACTATGGCCATAACTGGAAATACAAAACAACTATTCACTATAGAAACGGCTATCTATAAAAAAAAAACAGCTACGAAACAACAAACACAAAAAGCCTATTCATACCTAGTCAACATGGCAAGCACAAGAAACTATGAAACAACCAAACACACACACACACACTTATCGGAACTCACCTCATTAACAAGGAGTCTCAAATCACACAAAGGCATCATGGATGGCCTGCCGTGAGCGCACTGAAACGGAAGTTTACATTTCGTTAAATCATCCACTATTTGCTGTCTTTGGTCTTTCGATAGAGGATCTCCAAATTTTATAGCGCCTATTTTTATAGTTTTTAAATAAATTAGATAATACAAATCTATGAAGTATGCTGAAAAGTTGTAAAGTTAACCGTGGCAAGCCAATGAACATAAACGTTTAAATATCGTCTTTGGGATTTGGTTGTAACATCTTTTGGTTGCAATTAACTGGAAAAAAAGAAAAATGCTAAATAATAATTGTGAATATCACTCACAAAATTTTTAGGTAAATAAATTAATGTAATTAAAAAGTAAACGAATCACGTTGACATATTATAACACATCAGTTAAGTATCCCTTGTTATAAAGCAAATCAATCAATCAATCAATCAATCAATCAATCAATCAATCAATCAATCAATCAATCAATCAATCAATCAATCAATCAATCAATCAATCAATCAATCAATCAATCAATCAATCAATCAGTCAGTCAATCAATCAATCAATCAATCAATCAGTCAATCAGTCAATCAGTCAATCAATCAATCAATCAATCAATCAATTAGCTTATAAAGCACTATTTCCGCGATGTTCAACAGCGCTCCTCAATGAATTTTGAAAACAGATGGGTCTTGAGATCCGCTCTGAACTTCGCAAGTGATGGAGAAGTAGTCCGAGAAGTAGGTAGAGAGTTCCAAAGAAAAGGACCAGAACCAACATATTGTATTAATAATTTGAGATTGGACAAAAAATTTTAAATATTATTGATATAACGATTTGGTATTTGAGAAAAAATACAAAAGTCTAATAAAGTTAATCATACTTTATCAAACACACACACACACACACACACACACACACACACACACACACACACACGCATAAACACACACAAACACGCACATAAATAACTCACATGTGTTATCTCTATCAGCAGAGTCTGCCATGAAAATTGTGATTAAATATCAAATTAATAAGTTTTTTCGCAATACAACAAAAACTATTTAAAAATTAATTTTTATAATAAATAAAACAAAAATAAAAAGCAATGCAAAATTTATTTAAGATTAAACTTTAAAAAAAATATCTCTTAAAAATAAAGATGAAGCATACAGGTTTCAGAGGCAAGGCTAAAAATGAACGAAATCTCTACAATAACATGTAAATAAAAATTTAAACTTGAAACAATTTCAGCCGAACACAACAATAAAATTAAGAAAAATTCGACATAAAACCACTGCTTTTAATGTGAAATTTGTTAAAAGTTGAGTGATAAGCCAAACAAAAATATCCTCAAATTCGTCCATGCAAGGCCATTGACATGCTTACTTTAATTTCGTCACGTAAGTTGGGAAGATTGCCAGTGTAGCACAACGGGATGTTAGTTATTTTTACTTTCATAGTATTACTACTTTTATTATTGTTGTTGTTGTTGTTGTTGTTAGTGTTGTTGTTGTTGCTGTTGTTGTTGCTGTTGTTGTCATTGAGGTCGTTGTTGATGTTGTTGTCCTGTAACATCGAGACATATAAACCTTTGTTATTTAAACAAAACGTTTGAATGTAAGGGTAAGGTAAGGCATCGTCATCAATATCACCATTAGTATTCATCATCATTCCAATCATCATCCTCATCATTGTTGTCAGTCACAGTCAGAATTGTGAATCATCATCATCATCATCATCATCATCATATAGACCATCGTTTTCATCATAATCACAATATTTTACCTTTGTTCAGTTATCATCTTCATGACAACTAACACAATCTTCATCGTCATAAACATCATCAACATCATCATAAACATCATCATCATCAACATCATCATAAACATCACCATCATCAACATCATAAACATCATCATCGTCATCATCAACATCATCAACGTCATCGTGAACATCATCCTCACCATCATCATCGTCATCATCATCATCATCCTACCAACCCATTCGTTTGACAGATGAGTTTTTCAATTTAACAACATTAGCAACATCAGCTGCAACTTCCATTTGCATGTATGGAAATATTGGCCACGTTTTAATCTTCATCATCTTTTTCTCATTATCACCCTCAGCATCATCATCATCATCATCATCATCATCATCCTTACAATCATTATCAACACCGTGATCGTTACTATCACCGTGATCGTCATCATTGTTGTGGTGATGTTGGCAGCATTTTATATCTAAATAAGAGTGAATGAACAGCAGACAATTTATAGTAAATAGATTATGACGTCATCATCGTCGTCGTCATAATCGTCATTGCTTTTTTCGTGGTCATCACGTCATCATCACAGTCGATACCCTCCTCCTCATCATCCAAATCACCTCCATCACCACCATTAACTCAAACTCATCGCACCCATCTTCATCAATTGCATAATCACCTCTGATGAACCTCTCCAGTCGAATTCTTTCATCCGCGGCGTGTTGGTCGATCAAAACGATCAAACCTGTTTTTTAGTCGGTCAAACATTTTCTACCATCAATTAACGAAATATTGAATGAATTTAATATATAACCGAAGAATCATTTCAATATTTAGACATCATCTAATTTAACCATTTAGTAGCAGAAACTACCAATGGAACTTTCAAAAAAAAACTATATATGCTGAAATATAAATCTTGAACAAAATCATTCATAAGATGATCATTCCAATGATAATACAGTCAGAAACAAACCTTCCATTGCATGGCGGCCACTGACGCTACAAGCCAAAAATTTGTTGTCTACCTGCCCGATTACCTAAACGGAATTGAAATTTTGTAAAAAAAATCTCTTGCTTAGTTTTCAATTTTCAAAAGCACTCTATAGAAAAAATTGAGCTGATATATGAAATTTGTGAGTTAAAATTTATAACTAGTGGTTGAAATTTTCAGAATTGTGGATTGAAATATAAAATTTTTGTTGATTGAAACCAAAAATTAATAACAGGAGTTAGATAATTTGTGAAATGAGTGACCGAATTAATGGACTAAATAACAAAACTTTTTGAACTGAATTATTAAATTCGTAAATTAAATTAAAATTTTTCTGTTCTTCACAATGAAGACTTGATGGCCTAGAGGTATCTACGCTCGCCTGGTCCAGGTGCGCAACGAGTTGCAACTTGAACTTATGAAACTTAGTTTTAGGTGACCATTACTGCGCTAAAAATGTTGTAAACTTCTGATTTAATTGCATTAGGCATGTTTGGCAATTGATTTGTTTAGTATAGATTAGGTTCCTACACAATTGATTTCAACTTGGCGAGTTTTGATAGAAAAATAAATTCCATTAAGTCGAAAACTATTCATAAATTTATACAAATACAAAAAATTTCGAAAGAATCCACCTTCAAATAGTTGAAAACATCTTTTTCAAAAACATAGCCACGTTGATTCGAAGCGTTATAAACGTTGTTGTAGCCATTGTAGTTGCCACACAAACCGCTGATGAAGCTGGGGGCCATGAGAGTTTCTTTGCAGGAGGTAGGAAGCTATATTGTTGCGAATGTTGGATGTTGGAAAGCTTTACTCTACATGATGATGTGATCGATTTATGTTATATGACACTATCGTCTTAGCAATAAGAAGTAAAGACATCATGAGTAAAAATGGGTACCTATATAGAGTAAAATAAACGACTAGTTGCAATACAATAAGAGATATAGTTCTATATTTAATATATAGTATTACTACTTTTTACTATATTACTATTTACTATATTATGATAGCTATGAGAAAAGCAATAATCGTTATTTTTTTTTCGTCAAACAACTTGGACATAGAGAAAAGTTGATGGAATTTCGTTTCAATTTAAAAAAAATTATGACCAACTAATAACAATGTAGTTGATCTTATTAAAATTATCAGTTGTTTAATATTTTAATTTTTATAAACAAATTCCTAACTTGTACACTCTTTGGTATGTTATCAACTCTAGAAAATTCATTGGCTCCGTCCAAACCAACATCATCGCTATTATCAACATCTTCATATTTATCATTACGATTAGAACTATAATTATAAACGTTATTATCCGTAAAATGATTATGATTAGCATTGTGATTTGTAATTTTTCTAAGGCTATCACCAGCTATTGAGAGTTTAATTTTTTTATTATAATTGGAGAGGGTATGGTAGGGTAGGTAGTCAAAGCTGCCAAAGTCATGTTTTATCATATGCTGAGAAGAGTTATTGCACAGTAATTTTACTAAACCGACTACGCTTTCTTCAGCTGCAGTATTATCGTTATCACCATTATTACTATTATTATTATTATTTCTATTATTATTATTATTATTATTATTATTAGTAGTAGTAGTAGTAGTAGTAGCAGTAGTAGTAAAAGTAGTAGTAGTAGTAGTAGTAGTAGTAGTAGTAGCAGCAGCAGTAGTAGTAGTAGTAGAAGTTGTAGTTGTAGTAATGGTAGAAACTGTAGTGAATAAAGCAGTAGTTACAGAAGTAGCGGCAACAGTAGAAAGCGTCTTAGTGGTCGTTATTTGAACATAAGGATTTTTAGTAACTTCATCAAAATTAATAATACTTTTTGGAATAGGATTGTTGGTATTGTAAATATTTGAATAACTAGCGGGGTAAGCTGAATTAGTTCTGTTAGAAGCGCTCAGAATTTTAGATTTGTCATCTGAATTGTAAAAAGTATCCCTTGTTGAGTTTTCTACTGAGAAACGTTCGCCGAAAGTAGGAAAATGGTACTTTGTTGTTGCGAGTTGTTCTTGCAAACTATATGTAAATTGATTGCTATTTAGTGAATGTGTACCGTAGGATGAGGTGTTTAAAGAGGTAAGTGATGAATTGTAAGGATTTGATGAAAGGTATAGACGCGATGTTGTTGTTATTTGTTTAGTCGACGTAGTTGATGTTATCAATGTTCTAGTTGCTGAGGTTGTTGATATCATTAATCCTTTAGTTGATAAAGTAGTTGGTTGCATTAGTTTAGTTGTCGTAAATTTGAACAATGTTGGTGCTGATGATGTTAAAGTTGATATCTGCACATTTGAAGCTGCTGGTATTGTTGCCGTCATCGTCGTTTTTGTAGATAGAATAGGTGTTACACCAGATGAAATTTCGAGTCCTGATGTTCTTACTGAGTCCTTTTTGAAATTTGATTTACTTATGAACAATTTTGGCTTTCGTAGCGAGAAATTATTTGACGAAGTTAACAATTTTGAAAGACCGACGACTGGTTTATTATTCAAAATTGTTGTTGTTATTGGTGTGGTTAATACCGTGGTGTCAGTTGCTTTTGGCGCAGAAAGTGAACTTTTTGGTGACGATGACGAAAATGACCTTGAACAATAAGATGGTGAAAGTGAGTGAATGAGTGAAGTAGTGTGGAATTGTTGTGTTGGCGTCATTATCAGAGATGATGACGAAAGCAGTGATGTCGGTGATAAAGGTGTTAAAGACTTTGAGGATGATAACCCTTTTGATAATGATGACGATGTTAATGATAATGGTACTGAGTTGAAATGTCCACTAGCTTTCAACACATACTCTTCTTTATAGTCATAAACATCTTTGAATTCGTTATCATCACCATTTTTATTATAAAAATTGTTATTGTTTTTGTGTAAATTAGCTAAAAAACCCCTTTCAATCAATTTCTTCAAGGATGTGAATGGATATGTTTTAAAGTCAAGGACATTGTTTGCTGGTTTTGCATAATGGTTACTAGGATTCTCATCGATAGTGTTATAATTATCGTTATTGCAACAATCATAATTATCTTTATCATCATCTTCATTATTATCACTGGACTCTCCGCCGTCATATTTTGTTTCAATCATTCCTATTAGCTTATCGGCCGCATGATTCAAATTCGAGATATCTGAAAATGGCGAGTATGCCACTTCTTTCATTGAATTCAATGCTGACGATTGGAACGTTGATTTCATATCCGCGAATGTATTTTTTAAACATTTTCTGAATAAATTCGATAGATATGGAATGAAACTGTTAAATTGTTCACTGAATATGAGATGATTGTCGAATTTTTTGCATCGGATTGTGAAATTTAAAACGTATGATATTTGAATGTTTTTTATTCGATCATACTGTTTTTCGTAAATTTCTGAATCAGATTTCTTACTAAATATTTTAACCCTTTTAAATGTTTTGCTGAGAATTTCATAGAACTTATCATTCAACGAAATTGGTTTATTATTAAAATACAAATAATTCATATTAACACCATGTAAATCAGAGATCCATATAAAACCATCCAGTCTTCCATTACAAATTTTTAACTTTACTTTTTCGATATTATCTGACTTAACATCGCCAGATAGATAGTTCACCACATCCAAAACCGACTTCATACTTTTCAACTCGAAAGTTAAAAAAGAATTTTCCAGGACATTTAAAGATATTGAGATGTATGGTTTCAAAAGCGAAATTGAAATAACAAATCGTTTGATTATTTCAAATTCAGACAACTTATCCAACTCTTTTATTCTTACAGACATTTTGTAAAATACTTTTGTGACTGTAATCTCCGTGTTGAATTTGCGCGTTTTACTGTTTTCATTGAGATGTGTCTCAAATTTTACCAAAACACCTTTGTGAAACTCTTTCAAGAATATATGATCATCTGATGTGCACTTAATTTCTAGTTTTTCACACAAATTTATGATGCTTGATAAAGATTCACCGTGATAGCCGAAACACTGGTTGGTACTCAAATCGTTTATTGATTGACATTTGCTTGTGAAATACCTTTAGTTGAAACAATTTTAGTTCCATTGATGAAACAACGCATTGTTTAACAGCTTTGAACATTCATAAACTAATCATTAATGAAATTTAAAGGAGAGTCAAAATGTTTCAAACTGGCAACATTTTATTGTTGCATATCATAAATAGACTATGAATACAAGCTTGCTTATTGCCACATCACTTTGCTCTAGTCACTACTAGAAACGGTGTGACAATGTCTTTTATTTCAAATATTCAAGAAATGAGAAAAGACTGAATTAAAAGTAAAAAAACTAATAAGTTTGGTAGCAGGGCCAGTATTAGACATTATCAACTTTGCAGCCAAGATTTTTATTTTGGCAACTATTCTCATATTTTTAAGCAGTAGCACTGAACTGGACAATGTAAATAAACGCGCAAGAGGACAAGCAATAACGAATAAAATGCGTGACAAATTGAGCAATTGCAATTGGCCGCATTTGAATGAATAATCAATAATAGTGCATAACTCAAAGTTCAACTTTTTATAACGTTTAACTTTAACCTTTGTCCAACTGTTAACATATCTTCATACCCCATAGAGATTCCATTGTCACTAATATGTATTCGACCACCGTTATTAAAACTAACTGAAATATCGATACATGTTGCCTTTGCGTCCAAACTGTTGAGCACTAACTCGAATACGACCTTGTGGAAATCAGTAATAATAACTGTGCATCTCATAAATGTTAACAATTCCTGGGATAATTTTTGCATTTTACGAGAATGTTGCTTCGAATTTTTGAGCTTGGAGTTCGATTTGCAAGCTGCTTAAACAAATAGTTCGAAGTTTAAAAATTTAAAGAATTAAAACGGTGGAAGACTTCAACTAAAAGTGAACTTAAGTTTATATGACGTCATTTTGTCATTTTTTCATAGTGATTTCATTTAATTTTCATATAAATGTTTTTTCACTAGCCTTGCTCTTTCGAATTTGAATAAAAAATTTTTCAACCTTGAATTGCCCTTAATATTTTTTTAATGTTTTGATAGATTTTCTAAAAACAGTCGAACACGATATTTGCAATTCAATATTGCAATTACAAGAAAAGCTTTCTTTGTTAAATTTGAATAGAACTAGTTAACTGTTTTTAAATTTATAAATTTTTAATTTTAAAAATTAATCCATCAAAATAAATGTTTATAAATTTAAATTTGTTTTGTAAAATTTTATAATCAAAATTAAAAAATTAAAGTGAACAATTAACATTATTTTAAACTTGTTTGTTGAACAGCTGTGTTAACATCTAATCCACTTTTAGTAAGGCACTTTTTATACAGAAAACCTTCGCCCGAGAGATAATTTAAATGAAGAGCTAATTAGTTAACTTTGCACCTCATTTGAGTCATTATTTCGTTACTAGGGAATAGTTCAGTTAAAATTATAAATTAAAAACAAAGCGTCTTTCGGTTGCTATTGCTTTTGTTTGAAGCTCATCTTGTGTCACTGAATTTTATTTATTTTTAAAATTTTTTTTACTGTGTTGTTCACTGTTCAGTTAACAAGATTGATTGATTAGTTATATATCTATATTTTTTTTTGTAGAAATACAGTTTTATTCATTTTATTTTTATAGTCTATAAGTCTATCTATAGTAGTGTATTAGTCTCTCTTCTAAGCCTCTAACAAATTTTAACTTCCTAACAATTAATTTCATTTTAATAATATTTTTTATTAGTTATTTTCATAATTAATTGAATTGCATTTTTCATTGTCTATTGTTCCTCGCAATGCGGAGTCGTAGTAATTCCGGAGTCCGTCTAGATTTTTACCATCGCATGGTGCACAAGACCATTCTAACACACCAGGTAAATTATCTACTGTCAAAGATACAAATTAGTAGTTAAATAAATTGTTAATTTAATTAGTGGTACTGTTTTATTTAAAATAGTTTGAAACTTAAACTTTGAGTTGAGTTGCTTCTATCTAGCATACCTACATTTCAAAATTATTTCAATGATGATGACTATTCCTTTTTTCTTTTTTTTTTCAAAATCATTTTGCAGTATAACATTTCTTTTCTGATGTATTGATATAATAATCTTCAATTATTCACTAGCAACCTTAAAAATTTAACTATAGCTATTCTACCTGTCTATTCGTTACACCATACATTTGCATTCACATTTGGTAAGGTAGCCAGTGAATAAAGGAATATTATTGTTGTATTTGATATCATACATTTATATATTTAAAGAAGTAAGTGAATGAATGAAGAATAGACATTTGTGTTTTATACATATTTCTTTTAATGACCTCTCCAGCACCCAGTTAGTGGATTACTGCCGGCTTCTCCAACCTGTGACCATGCCTGGGTCAGGGATAATGTCTACTCAGCTCTTTGTATCTGGGCTCTGTCTCTATCCTACAGAAAGAAAGCTGACATTGATGAGGATCGAGCTAAAGCTTACGAGCTTGAGATGGCGAGGAATTTTATTTAACTTTGTTTTTTTCTTCAATTAAATTTAGGTCTTGGTAGTTGTTTTTACATACACTCATATATACACACCACATACACACACACAACACACACACATATACACACCAAAACACACCACACACACACACACAATACATGCAGCGATCTACTTGCATTTGAACCCAGTCATCACAAAAGCAGTGCCAAGCACCTTAACCATTACACCGCCGTTTTTTCTTCCAAAGGCTGTGGTGAAAATGATGCGAGGGATATTGAAAGCTATGATGAGGCAAGTGGAGAAGGTGGAAAAGTTCAAGTACACCCAAAGTCCGAAGGATGCGCTGCATGCTAAGTATTTCGTGAGTACCGGGCTGAAGTGCACAGAAGATTGGCAGTGGGGGCATCTTCAGTTGGACGCCACTTCGCTGTTTCTACTGCAACTTGCTCAGATGACAGCTTCAGGTTTAGTTTTTTTTTTTCTTTGCGGAATTTGTAATCCGGATGACATCAATATCACGTGTGACACACACTGATGACGTCAACAAAACATGCAGATGACACCAACTTAACATACAGCTTACATTAATGTAACACCCAGGACTTCAAATAGTGGTTTCATTGGATGAAGTTGCCTTCGTTCAGAATCTCATCTTCTATATACAGTCTGCATTCAGGACACCTGTATGTTTCGTGTTTGTTCGTTCGTTCGTTCTTTTGTTCGTTTGTTTATGGGTTAATTAGTTAGTTTGTTCGTTCGTTCGTTCGTTCGTTCGTTTGTTCGTTCGTTTGTTCGTTTGTTTATGGGTTAATTAGTTAGTTTGTTTGTTTGTTCGTTTGTTTATTGGTTGGTTAGTTTGTTTGTCTGTTCGTTCGTTCGTTCGTTCCTGTTTTAATAACAAAATGATAATAATTATCGTGACTGATGGTGTTAATGACTTTATTAAACTTAATGATTGACAGGTTTATCATCATTACAAGTTTTATCATTCTATTAATCGACTCGACACGATAATAATAATTTTATTGCTATCATCATCACCACCACAATCATCATCATTCCCGTACTATCATCATCATCAACATCATCGGTATTATCAACATCATCATCATCAGCGTCATCATTGCCATCATCTTCACCATTATCACCATCATCATCAACGTCATCATTATCATCATCATCGTCAACGTCATCATTATCATCATCATCATCAACATCATTTCCGTTCTACCATAAGGATTTTGGGATCTGGGAGCGCGGTGACAAGACAAACCACGGTGTTCCTGAATTGAATGCAACCTCTATAGGCATGGCCAGGGTGTGTACGTGTGTGTGTGTGTATGTACGTGTGTGTACGTATGTATACGTGTTTATATGTGCGTATACCTATGTATGTTTGTGTATAAATACGCGTTTGTGTGTATTAAATTTTTTTTTTATAGTTGAACGGTATTAATTTTCTATTACAATGGTTTGCTAGCATTACAAGGGATTATTCATAATATTAACATACAATGGCATGTGGCTGATGGTGTGATGAGTGGCATGTGGCTGATGGTGTGATTGGCAGTTGAAGACTATGAATGAATAACAGGCTGCTCTCGAAGCCCTGAATGGATTGGACCTTTATGGGTCGAAGGGCGGTCCTTCGTCTGTCATTAACGTCATGCCCGACGAATCACAGCAGTGTTTGGTCTGTTCTCTTTTGTCATTGGTTGATTTGAATTTATGCGGTGTTCGATTGGATGTAGCGTCGGTCCATAATCCTGTCATTGGTCGACTGATGGGTTGTTATTTAGTTTCGGAATTAATCGCCATCATGCTGGGGTGTGATGTTACATCATTCCAGTCATAATCTTATATATCACTATCGCTTTATTCATTTTAAAGTTTTCACTTCACGTTTTGATTTGATTGAAGCTTATTTGATTCAACAGACGATCCTCCACTCAGTTCTGCCTAGGGAATCTAACTCCAAAGTAGAAACATTTTTTTATTATTTCTCAGTTTTATTTTCTTTTTTTTTTTATATTTTTTTTAAAATAATTTTGAAACAGTGGCAACCTCTTGCATGCGTTGTTTCCACACGTACACACACACAGACACACACACACACGTACACATACACACGCACGCACACAGGAAACAGATGCGGGCTTATTGAGTATCATCAGCTATCCAGCTTTTGCTGTTGATGACGCCGAACTCATCCAGCTTACCAAGAAAACCATTCTTGGAAAGTTAAAGGTGGAAGTTGTTTTTGTATTGTATTGTAATGTTTTGTATTGTATTTCGTGGTATTGTGTCGTATTGTATTGTAATTTATTGTATTGTATTCTACTATATTGTATTGTAATGTGTTGTATTGTATATTGTATTGTAATTTATTGTAATGTGTTGTATTGTATTGTATCGTGTTGTGTTGTATTGTAATGTGTTGTGTTGTATTGTAATGTGTTGTGGCACGGGAAATGTTTTGTTTGATGGATTATCTTGAAAGAAAGTTGAAACCATTTTTTTTCA
>NW_008705063.1:844709-892507 GCF_000326865.2 Helobdella robusta | reverse complement strand
TAATGAACTCGTGTTTGTTCATCTGCCTCTACGCATGGGACATTTTTTACGCCGTGTGTGTGTGCGTGAGTGTGTGCGCGCGTGTTGTTTGCACTTGGAACGTGTGTTCTTAGAAAATTGTTAGAAAATTTGAAAATTTTTTCTAATTTAAAAAAAGTTAGAAAATTGAACGCTACAAAGTATATGCCAATAAACATTCAACATAAGTGTGCTGACAACTTAATCACAATAAAAAAAAATAAACTGAAAAATTACGATCTACTAATAAAAACACGCAGACACCACAACCAACAACGAATCAACAGATTCAACCTCGACAGCCCCCGGTTCAACTTCACCAGGTGCAGGCCTTACCAGCCCAAGTGTTGGTGCCTTTTCATTTGAAGGGCCCTTCGCTCAAACGCCTGTGACAACCCACAGACTTAAGGGTGATCTTTGTAAGTTTGTCTGCTTGTGTGTGTGTGTCTGTGTGTGTGTGTGTCTGTGTGTGTGTGTGTGTGTGTGTGTGTGTGTGTGTGTGTGTGTGTGTGTGTACGGCTTGACAGTTGTTGTGTTTTTCGTTCAGTGGTTGGTACACTCATTCATTGCTTGAAGGACTGGTTGTTTCCATTTAATTGTTGAGCGCATGTCGCTCAACAATTAAATAGAAACAAAAACCAGCTGTCGGTGAATCAGCTATCATCTTTAGGATATTTATTCACATTTAATTAGTTTATTAATTAATTTAATCACTAATTAATTTAATTTTTTTTTCATTTATTAATTATTAATTTAATAATTAGTTGGTTAGTTGGTTTGTTTGTTTATTTGTTTGTTTGTATGTTTGTTCTACTCACTTTTATTTCAGTGACGGCACAGAGTGAGAGGTTGATCATGTCCACCGAAACAAACGCCAGATACGAAGGTACAATGACGATGATGTTGATGATGATTAGGATGCTGAAGACGGTAGTGAGGATGTTGTTGATGATGATGTTGACGAAGACGATGATGATGACGATGATGATGACGATGATGAAAATTGTGATGGCGATGATCATTTTGATGCTAGAAGATTGCTACTGGCATTAGTAAGAACGATATTAATCATAAAAATGGTAATAATAATGATAATAATAATAATAATATAAATAATAGTAATAATAATGGGAACATCCTTTTATTTTCTAACTCTAAATACCGAATATTAATAATGAGATAATTATAAAATCCTATTTAATCTAATATAATAATAATAATTTAAATAATAATAATAATATAAATAATAATAATAATATTCAGCAATAAAATCAATGAAAAAGGCAGTACGGTTAAAATAAAATAATCTGCGGAGCCCATCATTCGAATCGAGAGGGTACGACCAGAGTTAATTAGTTTTAAAATTGTAATAATAAAAATAATAATAATAAAAATAGTAATAATAACAATAATGATAATAATAATAACTGACCCGCCAGGCATAGACTGTGTGGATCTCGTCCAGCAACTAATGGAGGCCGAATCTTTGCACGAGCAGGCTGATATTATACACTACCTATATCTTAACAAGTCAGTCACACGCACGCACACAGACACGTGGACAGACACACACACAGACACGCAGAAAGACACACACAGACACGCAGACAGACACACACACAGACACGCAGACAGACACACACACAGACACACACACAGACACGCAGACAGACACACACAGACACGCAGACAGACACACACACAAACACGCAGAAATACACACACAGACACGCAGAAAGACACGCACACAGACACACAGACAGACACGCACACAGACACGCAGACAGACACACACGCAGACACGCAGACAGACACACACACAGACACACACACGCTAGATTTGCGTTAGCTTTTTCACGCGCCTTTTTTTTCTGACTACTTCTCCATCACTTGCAAAGTTCGGAGACACGCGCGCACGCACACACACGCACACACACACGTATCTGTTTGCGCATGTATATATGCAAATGCTGGCCCGATTATTTAGTATCATGAAGATCATTGTTACTGAATTTCATTTTTTCGTCATTATCATTAATTTTGTTAGCCAAGATAATCACTATCATCATCATAATTACACTCACCTTCATCATCATCACCACCATCATCACTATTATCACCATCATCATCACCACTATCACTATCATCATCATCACCTTCATCTCTATCATCACCGTCACCATCATCATCACCGTCACCTCCATCACTATCATCATCACCGTCACCTCCATCACTATCATCATCACCTTTATAACCATCATCATCACCACCACCACCACCATCATCATCATCATCATGACCAGAGGTGCGTCGTGGAACACGGGCCTGGGAAAACCAGGTCACGAGTGCCTGGTCAGTGACCTACTTACTGAGTTGTACGAAAAGGCAGGAAGGGCCAAGCAGTGGTGGCTCGTCAGACACACCGCTGGTCTCCTCATGAAGAAGGTTGTGATGATGATGATTGTGATGATGATTGTGGTGGTGATTGTGGTGGTGATGATGATGATTGTGGTGGGGTTGGTGATGATTGTGGTGGTGGTGATGATTGTGATGATGATGATGATTGTGGTGGTGAGTTAACAAACACACGCACGTACGTACAAACACAAAAGCAAACATACACACCACACACACACACACACACAAGCAAACACGCACTCACATACACACAGACACACACACACAGGCTGGCAAACACGCACACACACAAACACACACACACACACAGGTAGAAGACCTAGCAAACGCAGCATCAGATATCATTGTGAGACAAAAACAGCTGGCCGTCGGTTTGCCACCAGAGCCTAGAGAAAAGATCATTACTAGGTGGTGATGAGATGATGGTGGTGATGATGATGGTGGTAATGATGATGATGATGATGGTGATGATGACGACGATGATGATATAGACATTATTTTTATTCGATCAATACTTGGTTCTCTATCTTCTCTTCATTTACCTCTTCAGATCCATAACAAACCACGCATCTCTTTCATTTCTTTATCTATTCTGTTCGTTTCTTCATTCATTCAGTGAGTCATTCATTCATTCATTCATTCATTCATTCATTCATTTATTCATTCATTTATTCATTCGTTCGCTTATTCATTCATTATTTCATTCGTTCATTCATTCCTTCATTCATTCATTCATTATTTCATTCATTATTTCATTCATTCATTCATTCATTCATTCATGCACTAGACCGATGAGGACAGATGAACTGGCAGCCATCATCCATGAAGCGTGCCAAGATGATCTTAGTACCGCCATGCTAACACAGGTCGGTTGGCTGACCGAGTGAGTGAGTGAGTGAGTGAATGAATGGCTGACTGATTGAAGGAATGAATGAATGAATGAATGAATGAATGAATGAATGAATGAATGAATGAATGAATGAATGAATGAATGAATGAATGAATGAAGGAACAAACGAAAGAACGAACGAACGAACGAAGGAATGAACGAACGAAGGAATGAATGAATGAATTGACCTTGCAATTCGTTATGATTAACCTTGCAATTCGTCAAAAAATCGCAACATCAAATGATTGAATGAATTGGCTGATTGATTGAATGAATGAATGAATAAATTAATTAATTAATTGATTGACCTTGCGATTTGTCAAACAATCGCAACGTCAATACAATAATTCTCTTCGCAGGAGTTGCTGGTCTATTTAGCGATGTACATAAGAACGGAGCCGAAGTTGTTCAAGGAGATGTTGAGGATCCGTGTCGGGCTCATCATCCAGGTCATGGCCTCTGAACTTGCTAGGACTCTCAACTGCTCTGGTTGGTTGGTTGGTTGAATGGTTGGTTGGTTGGTTGGTTGAATGGTTGGTTGGTTGGTTGGTTGAATGGTTGGTTGGTTGGTTGAATGGTTGGTTGGTTGGCAGGCTAGTCGGTTGTTAATTAATACTAATTCCACTAACTAAACTCGCCCAATCAATCCTGACCTCTGACCTCCAGGTGAGGAAGCATCCACGCAGCTGTTGAACCTGACCCCGTACGAGATGAAACTTTTCCTGCACCACATCCTCAGTGGAAAGGAGTTTGCTGTTAATAAAAGTTGGTTAACAGAGTGATTGGCTGGTTGGTTGATTGGTTGGTTGGTTGATTGGTTGGCTGGTTGATTGGTTGGTTGGCTGGCTGGTTGGTTGGTTGGTCGGCTTGTTTATTGGTTGGTTGGCTGGCTGGTTGGTTGGTTGGTTGGTTGATTTTTATTAGCTCTCTCGCACGCACACACAACACACACACATAAACACACACACACATAAACACACACACTCACACATAAACGCACATAAACACACACACACACACACGTACACAACACACATGCACATAAACACACACACACACATAAACAAAAACACACACATACACACACACACACACACGTACACAACACTTACACGTCACACACACGTGTCACACATTCAAACGTGCAAACGAAACTCGTTGCAGCTGCCTCATCAACGGACAGCGGCAGCCAGAGCAGCCTGTCGACCAGACGTCTGTCCATCTACCAGCCGGAGAGGATGTCCAAGGCGCAGTTCGCCAGCCAGACGAGGTACAGTATCGACCTGATGAGGAAGGAGTTGAGGGTTAGTCTGTGGCGGTGATGATGATGATGATGATGGAGACCATGTTGATGATGATGATGATGATGTTGATGATGATGATGATGGAGACCATGTTGATGATGATGATGATAATGATGGAGACCATGTTGATGATGATGATGATGATGATGTTTATGATGATTTTGATGATGATGATGGTGGAGACCATATTGATGATGATGATGGTGGTGATGGTGATGATGATGGCAATGTTGGTGATGATGTTGGTGATGATAATGATGGTGGTGATGATGATGGTGATGACGGTGATGATGGTTATGGGGATGAAAATGCGATGACGATGACGTCTTTTAATTAAGTTCATAAGCTTCATAGTCAATAATTTATGTTAATTGATTGATTAATTGACTAATTAAGTTATTAATTAAATTAATGACTGATTCATTGTTTAATTGCTTTTATTCTTTCGGATTAATGAAAAAATTAATCACAAAATACCATTCGTTTGATTGTCCAATCAGAAGCAAGCAGTAAGATTGCATCTCTCTCCCATTTCGTGTTTTTTTCTTTAAATAATTTTTTTGTATTTCATTTTCACTCGGATATTAAATTTCATAGTTATAATATTATTCTTTCACATTTTGTTTTGTGTCTCTAATCAGCTTTTTTTAGTTTTATTATTCACTCTTTATTCATTCGTTGTTTTGCGGGTTGTGTGAATATCTTCATTTTTTTTATAAAATTTTTTTTTCCTCGTTTTATTAGCATGGGATCGTGGGCTTAGGCTTATTTTTCAGAAGTTTTTCTACAGTAAGACGCATTGTTTCGCCAGTGTAACGCGTGATAATTCTATAGAAACTGTGTGAACAATAAGTGTGATCTCGCGGCCAATTTCCGTTCAACCAACAGTTTTATAAATTGAGAAATGTTGTGTGAAAAAGTCTTTTATGAATTCGATGGTGGTTCAGTTTGATTCTTAATCTTTCTTGGTGCTATCTTGTTTTCAATTTTGGCTTGATTTCTATACCGATAAGTTAAAAAAAAAAATTTCTCACGTAAAGGGCTGCCCGTGGAAGGTGTCACACTTTGGGAAGGGGGGGTGATCAAAAATTGTGAGGGTGGTGATATGCAACGTCACGTTTCGCTCTTTTTCACTTTCCGACATGAATTTTTAAAAAAAATGTTGTTTTTTATAAACTTTTTGCCAAAAAAAAATGCAGACGAAATGTTATATCAGTTCAGTACTTGGCTTCTTGCCCTTTTTCGTCCTGATCATCATGAAGTTAATGCGGCTCGTGTGTTTGTTTCAAGTCGACGACACTAAGTGTAGCTGATCTTCACCTGTCAATCATTTTTATTCGTGATATTGATAATTTTACATGCCACATTTTAAACTGTTGGCGAATAAATTTCTTTAAATAACATAACACATATACATACATAACAATATAAATATTTATCTCCATCATCACTTATCACTATTTTTTGAATGTAAGGTGTCAAAAAATCGTGACATGGGTGGGCTGATTTTGTGGCAGTTTGTAGCAGGGCTGATAGGGCAAGTCAAAGAGCTGTGGTCCTCTACGGACAGTCCCTCAAACAATTTCAATACTTTTTCATTTGACTGAAAATGTCATTCATCATCCAATTTGAAGATTGTTATTTGTATTGCTATGTATGTATGTATGTATGTTAGGTTATTTATATTGTTGTGTATTATTAGTTTTTCTTCTTTTTCTAGTACTGCTTCTTCTATAAGTATTCATTCTTCAGCAGTGCTTTAATAACTTTTCACGTCTTTCCATAAGTCTTACAATTTTAAATCATTCCTTTATATTTCAATTTTTTTAAATATTTCTTCTGCCTAAGCCTCATTTTTTACCTCTTGTTTATTCATTTTCAATATTTCCTTGCTATTTTATGCCATATCGTATGCTAATAATAACCTTTGTTGAGATTGTTTTTTCTGAATTAATTTAATGCAAATCCTGGGTTCGTCAAAGTTTTTTTGATTTTGCCTTATATAACCTACATAAGCTTGTATGTGTATTCTATAATTGAATTTTCAATCATCGGCTTTTTATTTTAATTTGCAATTATTAATATATTTATTTGGTTATTTATCGTGTATTTATTTATTCGTTTATTTATATATTCATCTATTCGTTCGTTCATTCGTTCGTTCGTTCGTTCGTTCATTCATTCATACATACACACATACATACATTCATTCATTCATACATACACACATACATACATACATTCATTCATACATACACACATACATACATTCATTCATACATACACATACATTCATTCATCCATCCATTTAATAACCCTGATGTTCCGCCTGCTTTTGTTTCATTAATTTTAAAGTCCTATTTTGATTGATAACATGGGGCTGATTGAGTTTGATGGTCATAACTAGTCATTATTATGATATAATTATAACTAATTATAATATAATTATGATATAATTATAACTATATGGTATAATTATAACTGGGGGTCATTGGAAGTTTATAATATTCCTCTAGAAATTCATTCTTTCTCGCCATCTTCATCATCATTTTAGCCGTCGTCATCATCACAATCACAGCGACTCTTATCACGCATTTACCACACACCCACGCGCGCACACACCACAACCCACCCACACACAAGGCACCCGCACCACATACATAGAATACATCAAAACACACACACGCAACACACCACCCACGCACACACGCAGACCCATGAAGAATCAACCGCCACACTCTGGGGTTCAGTAGCAGCCGGAAAAGCTGACGGAGAGCAGCAGGAAGAGGAACTGGAGATCGATCGACACGGGCAGTGGCTGAGAAGGAGGAGGTTGGACGGTGCCTTGAACAGGGTGCCTGTTGGATTCTATGCTGATGTCTGGAAACTTCTCAAGAGGGTGAGTGGATAATGTGGATTTTGGGGATGGTGATGATGAGGAAGAAGATGATGATGAGAAAGATGATGATGAAGAGGATGATGATGAGGAGGAAGAAGATGATGATGAGGATGATGAGGAAGACGATGATGAGGAATAAGATGATGAAGAAGATGATGATGAAGAAGACGATGATGATGAGGAAGAAGATGATGATGAGAAAGAAGATGATGAGAAGGAAAAAGATAACGAGGATGGCTTTGAATAAAGAGATTGCTTCACTTCAGTCACACTTCTATTATTTAGCGGGCAAACCTGAAATTTGACATTTCAAGAATATTTTTAAGTCTGATCTACACATTCAGAATAATGTTTCTCAGATAGCGGAGTTGTTTGCTGTGACTTTTTTGAAGAAACACGATGACAAATTACATATCAATAAATTATCAACCATACATTCAGAACATGTCAATCAGGCATTTGTAACTTATCAAATTGTTGTGTTCATATATTATCAAGCAAGAAACATCAATCACATAACTACATAACGTGTCAATCAAATGTCAACCATGACGATTTATCATATCATATTCAGTGTCATGGAGTTTCATTTTCGAACCACGTCATCAACCAATCTCTGACCAGTGAGGTGCGTTGACTTCTTTATTTATTTATGCTGATTTAAATTTAAAATCACTCATTCATAGTCGGGTTTTTGTTCTTTTTGTTAAGCTTTTCTTTGCTTCTCTTTGTTTTCTTCTCTGTTTCTTATCTTTAATGTTGTCGGTTTGTTTAATCGTTATTCTATACTTTTTTGGTTGAGTTGGTAAGTTGCTTACATTCATTTCTTCTATTCGTGTAATCATTTTTTGTTAATATTTTTAAAATTTTCCATTTTCTCTCTCTCTCTCTTTCTCTCTCTTTCTTTTTCTCTCTCTACCATGCTTATTTTTTTTTTAAATTTTCGTTCTCTCTCCTTTTTTTTTCGCTTCCTTCTTTTACTGTCTGTCCTAATCACTCTCTCTCTTAAATTTCTTCTTTCATTTTTGTCTCTATATCTCTCTCTCTCTCTTTCTCTCACCAACCATCCATCCAGATGACCCAGGGCGAGATGAAGTTTGCACTGGAGGTGGAGTCTATCTTGAATCGAATCCCACATCCGGAGTACAGGCAGTTGTGCGTCGAGACCATAGTCATGCTCTGCCTCATCGTCGAACATGATGCAGGTCGGTTGGTGGCGTGGCTGGGTCATTTTTGTCGGAGGTCAGGTCAGGGTCATTTTGGGGTCATGGTGTTTTGTAATCTTTGTAGGTGCTGTTGTGGCTGGTTGCTGATGTCGTGATTCGTGTTGTCGCTGAATTGAGTGCGTGTTCAAGCTGGTTTTGTTGTTGTTCTGTTGTTCTGTTTTGGTTTTGGTCCATATTATCGTGGACTTATTTGTAATAATTTTGTATATTTTATATTTTTTTTTGTAAAAAGAAACTTTATTTCTATATTTCCAGGCAAATGTTTCTGGAACCAAGTGATCAACATTGACCGCCTGGTGCACTATGCCGTGGAGTTGTTTATTGACGAGCAGGTCTGTAGGGCAAATATTCTCTCTACATTCCACACATCTGTCTCGTCATCTTACTCGCCAACCATTTGCTTATTTTTTTTCTAGTTTCTCTCTTTCGTCTCTTTTGTTAATTTATATATTCGTTAAAATTAACTCATCGTAGTAATTTCACATTTATATTCAAACATTTGCTCGTAGACTCATACACACGCACACATACTTTCACACACATACACTTACACTCATACACTTACACACACCACAATTACACACACCACACACACACAGACACATTCGCACGCACTCGCACTTACATACATACACACACTTTCACACACACACACATACGTACACCACACTCACTCGCAATTACACATACACTCTCATACACACACTCACACACACATTCACACACACACTCACACACACACACACATTCATACACACACACATACCGCACGACAGCGAGATGTGGATAGCTACCTCGCAATGTGCTGCGCCAATCCGAAGACCTTTCTAAAGTGCCAGGGCAACGAAGGGGTGTGCCAACAATTTTACGACTGTGCCCCCAGTGGCAGGTTCGGTTCGATGTCCTACCTCTGCCGATCCATTGTCCACTGCCTCATGTTGCCCTGCAGGGACGATGGTAATCTCGACTGCACTGTCCAGTAAATGTGATAATGTAGCGGCAGTAGCTGTAGTTAGTAGTGGCTGTAGTTAGTGGTGACTGTAGTTAGTAGTGGCTTTAGTTAGTAGTAGCTGTAGTTAGCAGTGGTTGTAGTTAGTGGTGGTTGTAGTTAGTAGTGGCTGTAGTTAGTAGTGGCTGTAGTTAGTGGTGGCTGTAGTTAGTAGTGGCTGTAGTTAGCAGTGGATTTAGGTAGTACTTTTTTATGTAGTAGTGGCTTTAGATAGTTGAAGTTGTAGGTAGTAGTAGTAGGTAAGAGTTTTGATAATCTTTGCTTTGAGGATCGTTAAATTCATCAGAAGAGTTAGAGTTCATCAATTTGAATATTAGGAGATTGGCAGCAAGTTTAAGTGCGTGTGTTCTTATTACACGGACACATGTTCTAAGCAGTATTAATATTTCGGTACGCAGATTTATGTACTCTTTGGTTACTGTGTTACAATTTTAATTCAGAAATTTTTAATAGTTATCATAACTCAATTATAATAATGATTCCTATTATTATTATTATTATTATTATTATTATTATTATTATAATTATTAATTGTCGTTATAGCATAAATAAGATAATATTTTTTTTAATTTTTTTATTTATTCTAGAAAATGTATTATTAAGTTACTCAAAGTAACGTTATTTAGTTATTTATTCATTCGTTCGTTCGTTCGTTCATTCGTTCGTTCATTCATTCATTCGTTCGTTCGTTCATTTATTTATCTTGCATTTGAAATCATTATGACGTCATGGGATTAAATCTTATTCTAATGTTTATCTATTTAGTGTTTATCTATGCATGTTTGTTGTATACATTTTTTGTATGTGCGTTCGTGTCTGTGTGTGTCTGTGTGTATGTGTGTGTGTGTGCGTCTGTGTGTGTGTGTGTGTGTGTGTATGTGTGAATGTTTCAAAAAAACCGTAGACGCATTACCTGTGTCATTTTTATGTTCGAACTATCGTTTAATTTTTGAGTATTTCTTGCTATTAAAAAATATCGCGTGAAATTATTTTCCTTATCGGTCTGTTGTATTTTCATGTCATTTTCATTTCACAGATAATAAATTTCATTTGGTTTTTTCTTGGATAACAATTTTTGAGCTGCGTTTGCACCATCAAAGGACTATTGTAAATCCTCCATTCTTACGAATGATTTTATCACTTTCATTTCATATCTGAGTTCATCGCTTTGAGGCCATCATTAGTTTTTCGTCACCGCTGATTATCACCCACTGTCATCTCGTTCATCATCACTAATGATATTGCAGTCAGCATTTAGCATTGGAGTTTATCATTTCAATCGAATATGATGACTACTTGTTTGATTCTTGCAACGAACTGACTCTAAACTATCTGATGTGTTGTGTTTTTAAGAATTTCTATATTTATTATGATCGTTTGTATCACATGTTTACAGGCAAATAAATATAATTCTTGATTATATTTTATTGTAATTTTTACTGAAACACTCTGTTTTTTTTTTATATAGTGTATAAAGATAAGCGATTCAGTGGTGTAATAGTTAAGATGCCTGGCACTGATGTTGCCGTGACTGGTTTCGAATTCCAAGAGGTCGTTCATCGCCCTTTCATTCAACGTAACTCGTACACGGCGTACCTTGGTTCACGTACTACTCAGTAGTTGTCGTTAGCTCGCCACGTAAGGAGTCTGTGGTGGAAGATGTCTTAAATCTGAAGTACCTACATGTAATACTCGTCAAAAATTAAGGTATCTGTAGTTAAGGTAATTGAATAAGCTTCCGTTTGGTAATTTTAATGAGATTTGAACACATATTATATTAACCCAATATGTTACAATTTTTTTAAATAAAAACGCAAAAGATATATTGACTTGAACTTAAAAAATTTGAAATTTGAAAAAAAATATCGCATATATTACATTTTTTTAAATAATAATTTGGACCGGATAGACTAGAATTTTGTAAAGACCAGAAAGACACTTAGCATAAGAACAAAGGACAAAAAAAGAATTAACTTTAAAATCAAATCACACATTGAGAAATCTTTTCACTTCCTGAAGCCTGCCTGACAACTCGTGGGAGAAGGTCCACATTCTGCGCTCTGCTACATTCGGATGGATCCACTCCTTGTATGCGTGGTAGTGGAAGAGTAGGGCAACATCCGGTTCAAGTGCTACAAATTTGCTATCTTGGTTTTCCTTTTGAGGTGTGTGCACTCCCATTAAATCTGTCACCCCCGAGCTCACCATCCACTTTGAACGAATTCCGTGCTCCAAAATTAAATTTTCTCTCATTATTGAGCAATACGTGAATAAGTTGAAATATATTGAATGAGCCAGGTTGCTGCTTTTGTTATTGCATGAATCGTGCCTGAAGAACGTATTTCTTACGCTTACTATCGTTGGTGGGACTTGAGAGATGTTTAAGTTTTCATTGATGAAAATATCGGTGAATAATTGATAGAATGTTTGACGCCTAATCGGTACAATAAACTCATCGATATCGATATTCAAGACAAAGTGGGAAGTGAGGCGACTTCTCGTGATGCAGTCGTTCATGGCGGTCAGTTGGCCGTAGTAGTGAATGTCGGAGGCGTCCGTCCTCTCGTTCACTTCAATGGGCAGCTTCCACTGGATGATGGTGGCCAAGTTTTGCTTCACGTAGTACTCCAGTACTTTTTCAACTTTTGAGCCGATTGAGAAGTTGTAGAAGAAAAAATACTCGACACCGAACATTCGGTTGAGTTCGATCCACTCAATTAAACGTTCCCATTTGTCGTAGTGCTTGTTCAACGGGGAAACACAATTACTAAAATTAACTCTTGGAGATTTTTGCCAGCGATGTTGTTGCTGGTTCTGTTGTTTCAGTTTAGGGGCTTGGTTACCAAGGCTGATGACTTCTATGACATGATTCGGTTGCTGGCACGCATATTCAACTAAGCTAATGTACTTCGGTTCTTTCGATCGATTTGTTTTGTCTGATGTACAGATGATCCTATGTTCCATGAAGCTGAAAATGAGCCAATTAAATTTTATCAGAAACACTTAATTAAAAAAAAACTTTTTAAGCAGCTCAAACCAACGAATAATATTGACTACAATATCAATAAAGTGTTTCACATACTCGCTTGTAATTTAATAATTTCGATTTTTTATCTATAAAAAATATATTTGTAAATGCACGTAAACCAACGCACAGCAGACATTACATATAAAAGGATCTTTCAGCATTCGAACCACCTCACTGCGACATCACTTTCAAAGCTTGATGTTTCGGATTGCTGCCACGTAATAATCAAGTTAGAAGAATTTATTCGGCCCGCGAGTTCAGTTGAAGTCCAGAATTTTTGTTCGAAAATAACAGCGTATAAAAGAAGATTACCGTGTGTGCGTGTGTGTGTATGTGTGTGTGTGTGTGTGTGTGCGCGTGTGGTGTGTACATGTATGTGTGTGTATGTGTCTATGATGTTGTATGTGTAGATAAATGAATCAGAAATATAGTCAAAGAAGTCTTTCTAGAAGAAATCCTTTCTAAAAATCACCTTAATAACAAAAATGTTTTTTACAGTTAAGGTTAAATCCCACATAAGAACTACAAAATTTCGATTTAAATTTATGCCAGCACTGGGCAACGGTAACAAACTGTAAACTTCTTTAAAACAAAACCTATACTCCCCACCCCACAAAAACTTTTCGGCCAAGCCTATTATATAAATACATCAAAAGTCGTGTATGTGTATGCCTGCTTGCATGTGCTAACGACTACAAGATAATAATAATGGCTCTGATAAAGTTTATCTCATAATAAATATTTCAAGATAATTAGAGAAGTAGTCGCAGGTGTATTGAATTGTATTGGTGTGTGTGTGTGTGAGTGTGTTTGTATGCGTTTGTAGGTTTCCGTGTATGTGATTGTGTGTGTGTGATTGTGTGTGTGTGTGTGATTGTGTGTGTGATTGTGTGTGTGTGAATGTGTGTGTGTGTGATTGTGTGTGTGTGATTGTGTGTGTGTGATTGTGTGTGTGTGACTGTGTGTGGGTGATTGTGTATGTGTGATTGTGTGTGTGATTGTGTGTGTGTGATTGTGTATGTGTGATTGTGTATGTGTGATTGTGTGTGTGATTGTGTGTGATTGTGTGTGATTGTGTGTGTGTGATTGTGTGTGTGTGTGATTGTGTGTGTGTGATTGTGTGTGTGTGTGATTGTGTGTGTGTGTGATTGTGTGTGTGTGTGATTGTGTGTGTGTGTGATTGTGTGTGTGTGTGTAGCAAGGGAGCGACTGATGTGCATTATCATTTGCGACAATAGAAATAGTATTAAAACACCGCTAAGTATGGGTGTATTGTTCAATTCTATATATTTTATTTTGTTAAATTCTATTATATTTTATCATGCACATTTTATTTACCATATACCTTGGGAGTTTTGTGAGATATCGAGTTTGCATATTTTTTTCATTATTTTAATGGTAGCGTATGCATGACTTGCTCAGAGTAATTAGTTTTAGTGGTTAGTGTAATAGTGCTAGATCAGAAAGCATAACATTTCTACGGCACTTAGAGATAAAAATTTGAATTAAAAAAAAAATTTGAAATGCGTACAATCGATCCTGCTGCATGCAGTTTCAAAAATTGATTTCGTGTGTTTTGGGATGTTTAACACAGTTGAGGCAATGTTAGGTTAGTCACAATCATCTTCACCACCTTCATCGCCTTCCTCATCATCATCTTTGCTGTTTATCTTACTCACCTTAAGCGTTCTAACTTAATTCCTCGTCATCTTTGTCATCATTACATATCCTCATCACCATCATTTTATAAGTCGTCATTATTGTTAACATCATAATCATATATCATCACCACTATCATCGCTACTATCATGGTGTAGTATCTTAACGTATCTATCATTTCATCGTTATCATCTTAACAATCATCTTGACCATCACATATGTTATCATTAACAAAAAAGAACATCTTCATCATCATTATCCTTTTTCTCCTCATCATCATCATAATCACAATCATCATCATCATTATCACAGCCATCATCATCATTATCACAGCCATCATCATCATCATCACAGCCATCATCATCATCATCATCATCACAGCCATCATCATCATCATCACAGCCATCATCATCATCACAGCCATCATCATCATCACAGCCATCATCATCATCATCATCATCACAGCCATCATCATCATCATCACAGCCATCATCATCATCACAGCCATCATCATCATCACAGCCATCATCCTCATTATCACGGCCATCATCATCATCACAGCCATCATCATCATCACAGCCATCATCATCATCATCATCATCACCGCCATCATCATCATCATCATCACAGCCATCATCAACATCACAGCCATCATCATCATCCTCATTATCACAGCCATCATCATCATCACAGCCATCATCATCATCATCACCGCCATCATCATCATCATAGACATCATCATCATCATCATCACAGCCATCATCATCGTCATCATCATGACTAACATTCTATCGAAGCTATTCATGTTCAAGTCAACGAACGCGCGGACCAATTGAAACTGTCCATTTTCATCCCATAACAGACAGTAAGGAATCGTCAAATCGGTCGTATTGCTGATGACGTATATTGTGACGTCATTTTTTTTGCTGTCGCCCGCTAAAAGGTACGCGCTAAACAAATAGATTTTGAATTTAGCGGTGGGGATGGATATCCAGTCGAAAGCGCGACTATCATGATGACGTTGTCGATGATAATGATGATGAAAGTCACGTGGTGGGAAGTGTAGGTGGCAATTTTTTTTATTTCTGTTGTTGTTGTAGTTGTTGTTGTTGTTGTAGTTGTTGTAGTTGTTGTTGTAGTTGTAGTTGTTGTTGTCATTATTGTTATCAAAATTCGTGCCGCGTTTTTTGTTGTTGTTGTTGCCATCAGTGTCGTCAAAACTAGGGTCTGCTTTGTTGTTGTTGTTAATGTTGTTGTTGTCGTTGTTGTTATTGATGTTACCAGATATTCCGTCGTGGTTATTGTCACTGATGTCTTTATTAGTAAATATTCTGTTGTTGTAATTAGTGTCACCAGAAATTATGTTGTTATAGTTGACATTAAGGTTTCTTTCAACAAAGATTTTGTTGTTGTTATTGTCATTAATGTCGTCAGGGCTTTTATTGTCGTTGTTGTCATTAATGTTACCAGAGACTCTACTGTTGTTATTGTCATTAGTGTTATCAGCGTCGAATGTGTCGTTGTTGTCAAAGCTTTTGTTGTTGTTTAGAAATTTGATAGCTGTCAAGATTATGATGATGAGAAATATTGAGATGAGTACTCCGTTGACGAGTCGTCGTAATGTTGACCTACGTAAGATGCTTTTTACGGTCGTCATCGTTGTTTGATTCAGTTGTTGATGTTATTGGTGTTATTTGGTGTTGTTTGGCGCTGTTTGGTGTTGTTTGATGTTGTTGATGTTGTTGTTTGGTGTTGTTAATATTGTTGTTGTTGTTTGATGTTGTTGTTGATGTTAGTGTTGTTGATGTTGTTGTTGATGTTGTTTGGTGTTGTTAGTATTGTTGTTGTTGTTTGATGTTGTTGTTGATGTTGTTGTTGATGTTGTTTGGTGTTGTTAGTATTGTTGTTGTTGGTGGTGGTGTTGTTGTTTGATGTTGTTGTTGAGGTTATTGGTGTTGATGTAATTTGGTGTAGTGTTGATTGCTAATGTCATTAACGTTGTATATGCCGTCAAGGTTGCTATTATAGTTGATGTTATATAGTGTTACCGAAGTTGTTAATGTTTTTTGATGTCGTTTTTTAACGTTAAACTTACAGTAAACTTCATCATCAGACGATTAAGCCAGCCATAGATATAAACATTTAATTGCGAACTGTACCTTTAGAATGAAAATTTATAATATATAGTATATATTATGTATATGTGTATATATGTCTATGTATTTGTGGTGTCATAAATTTTAAAAGATGTTAAATTTTGATATTTGACAAGAGGACCACAAAACCTATTAAATTTGTTTTCTGCTAGTGGCATCAATTATTGATCGAGTTTTATCTTAAGACGGTGTTTTTCTGTCTAGAAAACTGAAGTTCTGCTGAAGTTTTGCAGGTGCAACAATAGGACAAGCATCCTCAACCATTTTAGCATCTCGCCGCTTGAATTACAGTATACTACGTAGAAAATTATTTTCTTCAGCCACATCATTACAGTTCGCGTTGAAATGCAATCAATTGAACACACCAACTCTTCATTGATAATCATCGTTTTCTGTCACAATCATCGTTTTCGTCATCTTCTCTAGTTTTATTATTTTCTTCGAATTTACTTGGTTGGTTGGTTGGCGTCAAGACTGCACAATGGTTACAACTTAGTTACAAGATTCCCAAACAAGCCGACAGCCTAACGAAGGCGTGAAGTTTGTATACTAAGCGTGGCGAAAACATCGTCTTTACTTCTGAAGAAACCATTTGATCGGGCCATTTTAAATGTGGAGGATGGGATGATAGCTGGAGTTTGAAGGTTTTGATAGCAGCTAACGCTAGCAAACTAGCAAAAACACTAAAAAAAATTTGCTCACGATTTTTACAAAACTTGTTTTAATATTTTGTTATTTTAAAAATTTTTCAACAAATTGAAATATAAACCAATTCTGTGGCAAAAATAATTTGCAGACCGAAAAAGTTAAAAAATTTGGAATAAAAATTGAAATATAGAAAAAATTCACGTTCCATGTAATTGCACGAAGTATACAAATTTTTAAAGATACAAACAAGTACTTCTATTTTTTTAAAAATCATTCTAATCTACAATATTTTAGTCGCAAGACATTAATCAACCTTTAAACAATATTGGATCAATTTTTCATACCAGCTTGAACTGATTTGCAAGTGTTATATATTTATTAATAAATGTGATTTATGTACATCTGCATCCTATTCAAGATCCATGTGAACATCCTATAAACTGCAATTAACTATTTAATCTCGACAGCAAGAAGAGTTGTTCGTTATATTACAACGTACTTGTTTGTCTATAACGTATTTGATTGCTTAAAACGTAGTTGGCCGTTTATAATGTATCTGAATCAGTGTTTGATAATAATTTGTACGTTGAATATCATTCAACATTTTGAGGCAGCTCCAGGTTTTTAGCATTTTAATAATTTGAATTATTTGAATTTAATAATTTTAATCTAATTTTTTCGCAATTTGTTGCATTTTTCTTAGAGTGTCCAGAAAGATTCAGACAATTATTGAGAATGCCTTACGGTCGAAATTTGGGACTGATAGTTCCTTTTAAGTTTTTTAATGAGGTTTTTCTTCATATTTATCTATTTGTATTTTTTATATTTTTCTTGAAAATATTTTTTTACTACAACAAACTCGTGTCAGTGACGAATTAAACAATTTACTGAAAAAAAGCCTGGCTGAATATTTTAATATGTATTTTTAACCATATGAGAAATTAAGTTTTTGGGATTGTAAAAAAATTCATAACATATTTTATTACGTGCTGACGCTATTGTAAAAGAAAAATAAGTCTGTGAGTCAAAATATCGGAGCTTCTCATTAAGAGTTTAAAGTTTATTTGTTAAAAAAATTATTAATTTTGAAAAAATTACCATAATATTTTACAATCTAATAAATTAAATTTTTAATTTATATTTTTTTTAGACATTTTGCATTTACCGCAATAATCAACCTCTTAGGAGAACGGTGATAGCTGGTGTGAGATATACAAATGAAATTATATGGGTAATGATTTCTTTTTATACAATTTTGCATTAAATAAAATTTATTTTAGATACAAGTGAAACATGATTAATTGTAGTTTTCAAAGAATCAAAACAATCACAGTGTAAACGTTAATATATTTAAAAAACATGCTATTAAAATAAAAACTTCTTGTCATTAATGAAACAAAAAGAATATCAATATTATGCAATTTTCAAGGTTTGTGGTTCCTTTTATTGGTCATAATGTCTGGTCTGGCTAATGACTTTTTTTAGCGAATAAAGCCTCGCGGGCCGCATAAAATAGCTTCGCGGGCCGTTATTTACCCACCCCTTTGTTAACGAAAGAAAGGTAGTCAGATAAAAACGTGGAAATTTTAAGTTTAACTATTTCACCTATCGTGAGTTGCATTCATCTAATAATTGCAATTTTAGTAACCTTAGCGTGCTTCATTGTTAACAAAATTCACTAGCATTTTTAATGAAGAATATTATTTCCGGGTAAAAGCATCAAAATGAACTTGAAGTAGAATCATCAAAAACTTCACCTCAATAAAGACAAAAATCTTGTAGCATTATAATTAATTTAAGAACATAGCAGGGACTCCCACATATCATATAATTACATAGTAAAAACGTTACAATTGCTATTAATAACATCTAATCACAACAACGGTAAAATATACTAATAAATGACATCAAATCATTTTGAAATTCAGAAGCACGAATACTGGGACAACATTAACATGTTAACAAAAACATCTTAACACAGTTGCATTCAAAGTTTCAATAATGACAATATATTTTATTTATTTCAGCAAGGCTTTTTTGAGTTGAATGACATTACCTATCGTTTAGAATGGACGCAACACCAAAGACCTCAATGTTTTCGTAATTCTCCTAAAACAAAAATTGAAAATAGAATGTGTCGAGTTTGTCGCGATAGAAATCCATTGTAACATCAACGAAGTTACATATACATAATATGAACAACATATCTTGATATGTATACATTGACGTTCAAATTTTATTTTGAATGAATAAAATACTCTTGCATGAATTTTTGTGGTTTTTTTTTCCTTTTTCATTCAAATTATTCTCCGGTCAAGAAATTTATGGTGTATTTTTATGGCATTTATTTTTAATTGAACATTAGAAAGTTATGATGGGAGGGGCAGAAAAGTCACAAGAATACAAAAATACATTAGACAACGGATGGTAATTTTGAGCCAAGAACTAACACTCGCTTTATACGAAGATTATTGCTGTATAAGTTTGTGAATGGTAGGGTAACTAAATATTTAATTGAAGGAGCTCCCACCTTCCAGACAATTAAATGGTTAAAACTCAAATCTATCGATGATTCGAGTATTTCATCAGGGTTATGAACCAAAGACGTAAAATGGTCTTCCAAAAATTTTGATCAGTCGGAAATATTACTCGTGATGTTTAAAAAATTATCAAAAATACTTTTGTATGCTGTTGCGTTTTTCTTTAGATATAAGAAACAACAAGTAGGAATGTTTATAACGTAATACAAAATAAATGAGAACGTGTTCGGCAATGAAATTAGACAAAGAGAAGTTCGATCGTAAAATGTCGCAAGAAGAAGGGCTGTTGTTCATGTGTTGAAGCTATATATAGTAAGTCGTCACATGCTTAGATTAGGGATGTGCGGTTCAACAATGCTTTAAAAAGAGCGCAATGCAAATATAATGACTGTTAATGAGCGGTGTGGAGATAGTGCGATTGAAAAAGATTCGATGTATTTTAAACACTGCCGTAAGACTAGTTATGGGGATTAGCGTTATTGGATAGTTAAAATATCTTTATTGGCTACTAATTACAGTCACAAGTTTAACTCACTGTTGCATTTGTAGTGTAGACTAGATTATTTAGAAAAGGTGTTACGAAAAAATCAAAAGTTGATACCATGGTATGGTTATATCCATGGTTATATCCATGGTTGATACAGAACATGGTCTAGGTCCTAGACCATGTTCTGTATCCGTATCTCTAGCATCTATCTCCCCTAAACTGATGTCCCACAACAAGGAAGAAACTGCTCTGCCAATGATTTGGAATGATTCGCTATTAAGTTTAAAACAAATTTTAAAACAAATTAGGGGTTAACGTCCTTTTACATTGAATGAAAAAATAAAAAATTGTTTTTTATTTTTACGAAATAATGTCAACTATTCATAACTCAAAGCATCGACTGAGTGTCAAGCAACCAAAATTCGATCAATTTTTGAAATGATTTACATTATTGTTTACTCAAGCCCTGACGTCTTGCGAAAATTTCATAAAAATCTTCGACACGCAAATTTTATTGTTCATCGTTGAAGAACTTACTCTCCGCTAGACAGTTTACGATGTATCTGATCCACTTTTTGTTTGGTAATGTGCTCGTTCAAGTTGATCCAACATTCTGACGTAATGTATTCTAATAATGATATGATAGTTATTTTTCTTATTTGGTCTTCGAAGACCATCAATTGCTATTTTTTTATGTGTAGTTTTTTTGGTTTTGAATAAATAAATAAATAGAAATATATTTCACACTTCATATCATTGCTATATCTAACTTTCTTTTTATATTTTATTAAAGTTTTATCTTAAGACGGTGTTTTTCTGTCTAGAAAACTGAAGTTCTCAATGATGATTGCTTTTGGATTGCTTGATGATTTTAACTTTCCTGTCTAAAAACTGAAGTTCTGCTGACTTTTATTAAAATTACAGCTCGCGACTTGGACCTGGCACCTCTTAGGTCTGCTGAGGGTTGAATGTTAGGGTTGTCACAGTTCATGAAATTAATATATAACATAGTTCGTTGATGGCTTCTTATCTCTAAATAATGTAAATAGATATAAATTTAATTTAAAGTTAATTGTTAGAAATTTTAAATCTGCAACACCATTATATTTTTATTTGATTTGAAAATTACGATGCGTGATTTCAGCTGCGGATAAAATATAAGTTAATGTTTTTACAATACCTTGAGCCCCACAGAACCTTTTAACGGCAAAATATAATTCTTGTTGTTGAAATATTTATAGTTTAATTTATTTTTAAAGTCAAAATCCACCAACAACTAGCATCACTAACACTGGTAAGAGTTAAGTAATCTCCTTAGTTCATTTTTTTTATAACATAAATATTATAATTGTTTGAAAATAACACTATCTCAAACTACATCTTTCCGAAATCTATTTGACGTATAACTCTTTAGCAGATTGAATTCAATAATTTCTTCATCACAAAACCACTCACTAACTCACTTGCAAACCTTAAATTCATCTTCATTACTACTTTCAAACTTGGCCATTGCATACCACGCGTTGTTATGGTAACCAAAGCAGTTTTGTAACTGCACAAATTGCACAGTAAAACTATAACTGTCAACGTCCTTATAATGGAGTTTCCAGATGTTCTCTTTCTTGTGGGGAACGTATGGAGCAGGAGCAATTGGGAAGAAAAGAAAACTTATGTCATCTACAGGGCATGTAATGAATTCATTCAAGATTATAGATTTATTTTGACAAATTTTGTTCCACTTATTTTTTTTTATTATCTTGCAATTCGATTAAATGAACACTTCGTTTGTAGCAGTGACAGTTTTTTGTCTTGAAAATGTAAAAAAGATAAAATCACCTGTTCTGTTTTTACCATTTGAAGACAGTTTAAATCTCAATTCAGTCTCGCTAATTTCTCGGAGTGTGATTATTTTTCAATGTCAAATTTGGTTTATGACAATGGTGTACGTGAGTGAGTATGTATAATAGATGTAGTAATTTGAATCTACGTTAAAATTTATGTAAGTACCTATGTCAAGTGTCCCATGCCTTATATGGCCTTAGAGAAAAAAACTTATACAATTTTTAAATACCGACACACAATTCATATTTTTCATATCCACAAAATCGATATATCAGTTTTATATAACTATAACCGCCGGAATGATCAAATTGCGTTTTATTATTTGTTATCTTAATTATTGTTATCTTTGCTATATTTGTAATCTTTGGATTGTAAAAGATCGTAAAAAGATGCTTATAAAAGATCCTGCGGAGATAAAGGTTTCCAAGCAGGTTTTTGGACAGGTTTTTAGGAGATTTTATGCGATGTCGTAAATGTGATTTATGTAGTTACTTGGATTAGTTTGATGTTTCTATTACTGTTGTCATTCAGATAAACATTCAACGAACTTTGCGCTTGCAGCAGTTGTGTTCATCTATCGGAAATCTTGAGCCTACGAAATAACAAACACTTGACGATCGTTGGAAGCTACAATATTGGTATTGAAAATATCTTTGAAATTATAAGTTATAATCTTTGAAGTTACAAGTTGGTTTTGGTAGTAACGAACGTCAAGGGTTACAACAATATTTTAAATTTTTCGTAGCCCATCAACATCGAAATGTTCTTGTGTAAAATATCGTATAAATAATTATAAATCTTTCTCATTACAGAAATATTATTCACATTTTAACAGACTCTTATTCTTGATATTGAACAATATTTATCCATTATTTATTCATCGTTTAATTAATTGGAAAGAAACAAGTCAAATCACATCTTTTAGGATCTTCAAAACTCTTTCATTAGAATTTTATTTAATCTGTCATTATACACTCATGGTACTTATTAATTTGAAAAATCTCAAAGAATGATTATTTAAAATCTGTGTATATCTGGATTGATGAAAATTTCTGGTTTGAGTTACCTGTTTTAGGCTTGAATTCGATTTTCGCTCCACTGGTCAAACACAGACAATTTTGGCTGAGACAGATTGAAAACGTTTCATTAGGAGGAGGTCTTTTGTAAAAATTTGCAAAAAGGAATTGTAAAAATTTGTTCATATTAATTTACAAATAATCAGAGGTTAAAATTTTCAATTTCATCAAAATAATTTCATTTGCGAAAAGGCAAGAGAGCTTAACAGGTAAAGGTTAATAGGGTAAAATTTGAAGCAATTTTCAATAACACTAATTCTAATAAGAAAAAATGTTGAAAAATTTTTTTAAGAAAATATAAATAGTTTCAAAAGGTTTGTGGCACGAAAAAACTGAAAAACACTGGTTTAGAACAAACAACATACTTTGAATGATCAGAATCAAAACAATGAAAATGATCTATGAAGTTTCTGTTTCTCCAACTGCTAATTAATTCGTCTGAACGATGAGCATTTGCCGTAAGACGTTCATGATCCACTGCAACAGCAACGGACCCCTTGAAATCACTGGTATAAAGAATTAGTTTTGGAAACTGTTAGATTATTTGCTGTTTGAGAAATTTTCAGTTTCCATTGCATTGATTGTTTGATCAAAAGTGTTGTGTTTAATTTGATGAAATCGATAGTAATTGCTCTGGAAACCGGAGATTTATAAAATTATGTAATTTAATTTTAAAAAATTCTAAAAATTTTCTGAGTATTGTTAAATTTCCAATCAGCTTACATTGATTATTAACAATCTGGTAGCATTTTCTCAATTTTTAATGTTATTAAAATAATTTTGCTACGAGAAGTTGAAATGGTTAAGACGCGTGGATATTTGTTGTGTAATGGAAAATTATGAAACCAAAAAAAATTAGTTCTATGGTGACTTGCTATTTCGTTCACTAGTAGATAATACATTTTTTCTTAATTTTTCAATAAATTTTGTATTTTTCATAATAAAAAAGGCCACTATGATAAAACTCGCTTTTGATACTACATAATAATTTTTCGTGCCAGCAGCCAAAACAAATCAAATACTTTGGTGTATTATAAGAACGGTGGTGAGCGGGGAGAAGTCGATCATTATAAACTTGCATGAAACATTAGTTCGCCCTCATTTCGAGTACTGGTCACAAGTTTTGAGTCCAGGCCTGCAAAAGGAATAAGACCTTTTTGAAAGGGTACAGTGCAGAGCAACAAAGATGATTGAAGGAGTTTGTAAACTAGAATATAGGGATAGACTGAAAAAATGCGGATTAACAACACTGGAAAAGAAAAATTTTGAAATGTAAGAATTGTAAAGCGTCCAAATGTACAAGGCACTGGTGACGGACCTAGAAAATTACCGTTTTATGACGAAAATCAACAAATTTCGTCCCCCACGTCAATATTAAACACTTTTACAATGTCCGCCTCTTCGGTCAGAGTTGACTAAATCTGCCACTGGCGCTAGGAATATACTGAATTGAATGAAATTCTCAGATTTTTTAATTTCAGTTGAAAAGAGGATAGCTGAAACATTTTTCAAATAATTTTATTCGATATAATCTGTCAGATATCAAAAAATTAATGTTTTTTCAGCTTCAGTCGAAACATTTCAACTGAACATCTGCTCATCCCTAATTTAAATTATTGATTTTTATATTTTGAATTAAATTTGAATTCACGTGGCAAATACTACAGTTTAAAAAATATTTGAAAAAAATTTTATTCAGTTATTCATTTTGTTATAGAATTGTGTTTTCTATTTACGCTGCAAATTAATTTTTTTTTTGATGAAGTAGTTTCCAGAGGATTTTGTAGTCTCCAGCGATGTTGTCAGGGCCGGATTTAAAAGTAGGGAGGCCCTTATTAAACAAATCCTTGCATTTTTGTTAAAATTGGTGAACCAAATACTTTGCAAAGATCAGGCAAATGTTTACATGATGAAATATTTTATTGAATCAAAAAATAAATAAAGAAAATTTGAAAACCTTGACCACATTTATTTTTAAAATTTTTTGTTTATAACAAAACAGAATTCTGCAAATTAGGAGTTAACGTCCAACAAGTTCAACCATCGAACTGACAAATTGAATGACGGAGAGTTGCGCCACTAATATCATTGAATTGAAAATTTCCCGATTTATGATTATGGATCTCCAAAGAATCCTCATTGCCACCATTATTGTTTGGTTCACCGCTATGCCAATTATTCATTTCTGCCAAACTTTTGTACTGAAGAATTTCATCTAAAAATTTAGCAGTTCTGAATATTTTCCATTCGAAAACTTGGGAGTTGTTTTTCTTCCTACCAGCCGTCCAGAAGTTCTTTTGAGCTGTAAAAATAAATTATAATTATTATAAAATTAAATATAAAATAATTATATCATAAAAAATATAAAATAATTATAAAAAATAAATTATGAAAAAATACTTTAATAAGAAGATTTGCATAAAAATTAATCGAGATCAATTTATCTTTTTCGTTCAACGAAATAATTTTTACGAACATTTTTGAAATGTTTATACCACTGAGAAAGGAATATGAATAATTTATACAATTGAACTAACAGCAAATTGGTTTCAAATTTAACAATTGCGCGAAGTAACTTTTTTGGGGAATTTTACTAATAGAAAAAATGTAAGACAACCTTTATAGTTATTTTCCAGATGAGCAGCCAGCTGATTAAATAATTCATGATTATCAGCGATAACTAAGTTAGCTCCATGAGCATCACATGCGATGACACTTGCATCCCATGACGCTTCTGTTGCATTGACGTAGATACACCTTCCACCAATGAGGGTGAACGGGTCAGGGCAAGCACCTACAAGTTCACAAGATGCAGTTTCTTATCTGAACGAATTTCATTGCACCGATCGTTCTGTTCGATGTATACATATAAATGACTAACTTTCGACAGTGCAACCAAAGAGGCCAACCAGAAGCAGCGATGCTTGGAAGACAGTTTGGATTTCAACCATATCTTTCGCTGAATCTTCTTCCTAAGTGTTGTGGTTTAAAATAAACAAAAATTCATTATGGATTTAAAAAAGTAAAATATTGATAATTATTTCAAATATTTGGGCTTAGATTAAACTTATTCAAATATATACCAACGCTAGGGGTTTCAAGAAAATTTAATTTTATATTAAGAAAAAATTAATATGGAAAGTTTAACAAAAACAAATTTGTTAAGCGAGCGATTTTTGTTGTTGTAATATAGTTATGATTCAATCTCTATTTGCATTTTCCAATCTACATATGCTCTGCTCCTATTTGAATATTCAAATATTTAAATGATATTAGCTGAACAACTTGATTTAAATTTGTGTGACTTTTAGTCATTTTACATTGCAAATTGTTCAAATATGTAAAAACGCTTTTTGTTCCAAGAAGTTTCATGTATACGAATGTAGTGCATATGTACTAGGGTGGGTCAAAAAAATTTTTTTTTAGTAAATGAATTCTAATAGCTAAATTATGTTGTAATAAGACGTCATAATAAACCATCTAAAATATTATTGAATTATTTTGAGTAGAAGAGCCGCGCAAAGCCGATAAAGTTTTGTGGAAAAAATGGAAAAATGAAAATGCAGCCATTCAAAAAGCGTTTATATAAAAACAATGTGCCGTCACATTAAAAAAATCAACTTTTGTTGCTATGGTATCTTGGTCGTTTTTCAGAATTCGTTCAAATGCGTGCTGAGTTTGGTATTTAAATTATGTCATTTATCTTAAAAACTAGTTTTGGCGAGAAATGAATCTAGATAATTTTTTTGAAAATTCCGTTAATTGTTTTTTTTTCTAAAATATTTATTTAACGTTGAACAAAGCATGAGAATCGATGGTATTGATCACAATCTGACTAAAAATTTTAAAAAACTTCGCTCGGAAGTATGCATCAACAAAAGTGCATCCAAAGTTTACCGTTGCTGTCGCAATCATGTGACCGTTATGGAGAGTCTGATAGAACCGGTGATGCAATTGCTTCAGCAGTTTTTCACAAACTTTCGTCGGATGTCGTTTTTGATGAATCGAGACTGCGAAGAGTGAGAAAGAAAACACGCCAAGTGAAGTGCACCTGAATCTACCTGCTTTATATTTTGATGAACAAAAAGATAAAACACTGAAAACAGTCGCAAACGGAATCAAAAGGTACAGGCATGTAGTTATTGAAGAACACGTATCTATCATTGAAGAACCGGATTCCATTTGCTGAAAAAAAATTTAAAGGCCCTTGAAATGGATTATTTGCATGCTTCATTTGAATGAACTGCCTTTCAGGTATTTTTTTAATCACATCGGCGGTAAAACGTCTGGTCCCTCTTCATACAATGGTTCTATTGGTATGTTGCTGGATAAATGTGAAACGGAAGCTGTAATCGAATTCTAGCCAATACCATGTCAATTACCGACACTAAAAACTGATGAAAAACCAAAAAAATTTGTATGAAATTACATTAGCAATAATAACTGGAAGATTCTCAGATGATTTGGCAAAATAGTCACCTGTAAATATTTCACAAGCTCATTGATTAACTAAAGCTAACCGGATTTTGCATCATTACATTTCTACACCCGCACCATCAAATAATTTATTCGATTTGGCTCAATACGTTGTAAAAGTAAATGTGGTTCCAAAAAAGGAGACACCCATCATGTAAGGTCGGATCACGGCATCTTTGGAAATTAATTGAAAACTCGTGATATTTACCAAATGCGTTAAAAGCAGTTGTAGATTCTCTTATTTAGCGGAACGCGTATTTTGCTCATCCTAAAAACTTGCTGTTGGTGGTGTTAACAGATGAAGAAAAGCTAGAAGAAATTTAAAGGGTCTTGTTTACTTGTTACTGAACTTGAACTGAATTTTGATGCTAAATGTTACATTTGTTTTATAAATTGGCCTGCTGTTGGAAGATGTGATAAAATAGTTAAAAAAACTGCGAGGTCAGCACGTAAAAAAAAAATCAAGGGATGTTATCATTCATGCGAAACTTGCTTCCAGAAAAATTATGCCAAAATTTGACAGCAAGCAGGATTTTTTGTATAAAATAAAACAATTTATTTGATAACTTATGTTTATTTTGTTAAGGTTTTGGCTTTTAATATTACTGAGCCCTTACAAAATTATTTGTCTTGTTAGAATAGCATTTAGTCGGGCTTTTAATAAATAGCTTATGACTATAACGAATAGGACTTTTTTGGAAAAGTTTGCCGCGCATGCACGGGCTGAAGATGTGCGTTTTTTTTATTTGATTTTTCACTAAAACTATTTGTTATGATGCACTAAAATAAAAAAAATGCTATTAGAATATGATTGGTCGACTTTTATTTTCTTACATAGAAAAGTGACCCACCCTAATATATACCTATGAAAGAATTAATTTGGAAAACTTTACAATATTAAATTTGTTAACCGAACAATTTATTTTTGATTCAGTCTCAATTTGCATCTTCCAAACAACATCTGCTCTTCTCATATTTGATTAAACAAAATTTTAAATAATGTTAATACCTGAACAACCTCATTTGAATTCGCGTGACATTTGGTCATTTTACATTGCAAATTTGTCAGGAAAGTTTTGACAGAAAATGTATTTTAAAATATTTTGAAATTGTTTAAAATATGTTGAAAAGGACGATAAAATGGTACAAATACTTGTTTTAATGATGACATTTGACCTTTCCGTAGGCCTGGATAAACAAAAATTCTTCAATCGTTTCCTATAAAGTTTGATGGTTGGCTGTTGACGAAGAATGGCTGGCAAACCATTTCGTATTGAAAGAGAGTAAAGATGTAAATCTTTTATAGACAACCGATTAATTGCTGACAAGTTGATGCAACAGAATATATGAAGACGAACAATGTTGACGAGATGTGACGATATGACGATAATCAACAAATTTGGCCCCCCCCCCCCGTTACTATTAAACATTTTTACAATGCCCGCCTCTTCCGTCAGAGCTATCTAAATCTGCCACTGGCGCTAGGAATATATGAATAAATTAATAAAATTAAAAGCATATCTAAAGCAGGAGGGCCAAACCACGCCCGTAAAGCCATTTTATGCGGCTCGTGAGGCCTTGTTCGCCAAAAAAAGGGCGTCAGCCAGACATTATGACACAAAAAAATGGGCCACAAACAAATCCTAAAAAAATCTACCCGTGTCGAAAAAATTTGCAATTCAAATACATATGCTAAACAATAATTTGAATAAATAATATTCTTAGTAAAAAAATATTTGAATTGACTTGGCAAACTCTGATAAAAAAAACTAATTCAATTGCGTTCATTTATTCAAATTAGAGAAATTCTAATTTGCATTTACAAAACAAACGTGATTTTATTTCCGTGAAGTGAAATAAGTTGATTTAACAATTTAAAAATTAAAATTTTGATTTAAAGAACAGAAGGAATGTACAAACTTATTCACAACTGGAATTAAATTAGGCGTTCATGAATTTTTCTAACTTTTTATCTTTAAACTAATATTTACCTGCAAAATTTTCAATTGAATTGATTAAAATATTTGCTTCAGATTCAACGCATTTATTTTGTAAATTAAAAAAGTCAAGCGTTTACAATGGAGACACGAAATTTAAGTAAGTATAAAACACTACTTGACCGATTGTAACGGACGTTTGTATACGCTGGGCCAGCCGATTCAAAAACTCCTGAGTATCAACTATGACCAAAGTAGCTCCAAGTAAGCCACACGCTCTTACACCACAGTCCCAAGAAGCTTTTGTTTTGTTGATGCAGATGCACCTATTGCTAACGAGAGAGAATCTTCTAGGAAAACCAATGATACAAAAATTTTTTCACTTTCTTGTCTAAAATAAGTCAAGTCCCTTTGGATAGGTCAGATAAAACCCATCAAACAAGTGTTTTTTTAGTCATAATCAATCATCACAATGGATATCTGATACCGGCACAGTATGTGATTGTTTATTTTTTACGATGAGCAAACTCAAATGAACAACAATTTGTATATTCATCTATGTACACTTGAAACGAAACGATACGAAACGAAATAAAAGGGAAACAAAATTTCATCCTGCAATGCAAATCAAATACCTGGGTGTATTAAAAAAACGGTGCTGAGCAGAAAGAAGTCGATCATTATAAACCTGCATGAAACATGAGTTTGCCATCATCTCGAGTACTTTTCACCGGTTTGGAGTCCAGGTCTGCAAAAGGACAAAGACATTCTTGAACGGGTACAGCGCCGATCAACAAAGATGATTGAAGGAGTTTGAAAACTAGAGTGTAGAAAGAGACTGAAAGAATGCGGATTAACAACACTAGAAAAGAAAAGATGCAGAAGAGAGATGATTCAGACATATCAGTTAATAACTGGAAAAAAAGAAACACCGTTCACCAGGTTCTTTCAACTAGTAAAAATGAAAGGATTAAGAGGTCATAGATACAAGCTCTTCAAGAAGACAGAAAATCCAACAAAGCAAAGATTTCTTCAGCAGCATGGTGGTAAACGCCTGGAACGAGCTGAGCGATGAAATTGACTCGGTGGATTCAATCAACAATTTTAAAATCAAGCTAGGAGGGCTAGGATACTAGGACATTTATTTTGAAGTGGTTCTTACACAGATGCTAGTCCACTGAACCACTTTAAACTTTGTTATTAATATTATTATTATTCTGGAAAGAAATATACAACAGGACAATTCCAGTATGTAATTTTATGTTTATTAAGAAAGAAATTTGATTTAAAATTTTTTGTTACAAAACTTGAAAACACTAAACAGTCACATATAATACTATATTTATTTGAAAATTTTGTTCAAAAGTTTAAAAAAAAGTTATTTCAGTAACATATAGTATATAAGTTGATGTTTTCATAAAACCATGAGCCCAACAAAATTCTTCAACAGCAAGCAATAAATTTTTATTTTATAATTGTAGTTTTAAAGTAGTTTTAAAATAAACACTGGTATAGTACCAATGTGGAGTCATTTAATTTTTATATTTTTTTTTTATAAACGGAAATATTCAATTATTTTAAAATAAAATAATTTCCAAAAAACACTTATTTTGAAACCTAGTATAAATCCGGTGAGGTTTTACAAAAATTAAACATTCTATAATCTGCTTCACAAAACGCTTCATTAACGCATTTGTAAACCTTCAGATTACCTGCACCATCCAGTCTACGTCCATACTTGGCCATCGCATACCACACGTCGTTAATGTAACCCGGACAGTTCTGAAACTTCACAAAGTGTATACGAACCATCAATTGTCCGTTGACCAGATGCTGATTATTTCTATAACCAATATACTCCCACATATTCCCTTTCTTTCTAGGTACGTATGGAGAAGGAGCAATCGGGAAGAAAAGAAAACTTGTATTGTCTATAGGGCAGTAATCAATTTATTCAAAATTATTGATTTAACTTGTTTAACTTGTAAATTATTGATCAGTTATCAAAAGTTATTGATTTAACTTGTTTAACTTGTAAATTATTGATCAGTTATTAAAAGTGAATAGCATGCGTTCAATTAAATTAACAACCCGCCAGTAACAAAAATAGATTTTTGTCGTACAAACGAATAATGAACAAATCACCTGTGTTGTTTTCATTATTTCCTAAGATCTTTGTACAAACTCTGTTAGTCTCATTTGTTATATCAATACCAATTCCATTTAATTTTGAGACCAAAATTGTATGTTTGTTCATGGTGAATAACTGATTTTCATTATTGGTCCTGGTTTTAACTTCAAAACGATTTTCCTCCAATGTCAAACATTTATACGTCCCATTGTCATTAAAACCTACATCAATTGATGAGTATTGGGGTAGGCTGATGAAATATATATAAATTTAATTTTGTGTGAAAAAAATTTTGTCTTTAAATTCATTGAAATATTATTACTTGAGATAATATTTTTCGTATTTAATGATTTGTTTGTAGCATGCATTTGAGTCCAGCATACTTTCCACTTTGGTTATGTTGGCACCATCTACGCCTATGCCGTGAACAGCCAGCACGGGGAAAGAAGAATTATCGTTTATAACAACTGTCAAGTCAGCTTCCTTGTTTATAAGAATTTTATCTTCAAAATTATTTATTTTCCACAACAAAGACGATCCAGACTCTGTAAACTTTCTACTGTTTATGAGCTTATATGCTGGAACTGTTTCACGAAGAACTGTGAATTAAATCATAATCCAATATATACAAATACCTCTTCACGCCCTACTTATGTTATGCTATCAACAACGTAACAGAAACATCTCTTACCGTTGTTTTTCACGTAGGACACGCACATGCCAACACCCAAGTCAATGCCAAGAGAGAAGCTTCGAGTGTTCCTTATATATCCACTTGAACTATATTGCCAAAACATGTCAGACGAAATATTAGTTTCCCTTATATTTTGTGCAATCACATCTTCGTAATAACCCTTTGCCACAGCCAAGCAAGTCGTCGAATTCTTTTTACAGATCGTAAAAACAGGGTATCTAAAAAAATGTGAATGAAATTGTTTGATAGGTATATATTTGATTATAAATGTTACATTGAAATAAATATCATACCTAGCATAGTACGTTACAAATTTGGAAATATTTCTATTACATTCTATAGATGGGTGACAAACGTCAAGATGAAGTGGCATTCCATACCATTTGAAAACTGCCACAGTTTTAAAAAAGCTTATGTCTCCGCACTTTTTCTGCTCAAGATATTGAACATTCAAATGCATTCTGGTATTCACAATAGAACCTGCTTGATCACCGTTCATTCTCCATTCCATGGTTATCTTCTGCGGATCAAAAGGAGCTGAGACGAGCTCGATGATTACAGATTCTTTAAACAACTCGTCTTTCACTTCAAAAATTATGTAAAAAAAACTTTTACGTACATATTTATATTATACCATCTGATACCTGACACCTTGAATATAGTGGTAAAATAATGGCAAATAGAAAAATAAAGAAAAAATAAACGTTACATTTTGTTTGTAATGTTTAATATTTCATTCTCGTCTATAACATGCAAAAAGTGTGTGATGCTTTGATTCACGTGCGTTTATTGATATATAAGAGAGAACAATAATATTTACGGTTCTACTCTGCTTGATATCAAACTCCAAGACGTTATCTAAACACCTTGCTTATTATTATCAGATGATTTATATAGCGCCCATTAAAAGGTTTTCACAGGCGTTCTCCACGTATTTCGAACCTTTTGCTGAAAAATGAATGTCTTCAACTGCCTTTTGAAATGAGAAAACGACAAATTGTAATCACGCAAAGTTAGCAAAAGATCATTCCACAACTTTACTCCAGAAACCACAAAATTTCCTGACCCTAATTTCAATGCTGTCATCGGCTGCACTAATAAATCACAGCTATCTGATCTTAGACCAATCCTCTGGCCAATAGTGGATTTGTACAGAAACCTGTTAGACAAATATTGTGGCGCCAGTCCATTCAAGCTTTCATACATCAAAACACATATTTTAAACCATATTATTTTATAGACAGGCAGCCAATGCAAATCCCGAAGTACCGAGCTCATGTGATCAAACCATTACACACCAACAATGATTCTAGCAGCCCTATTCTGAACCGTTTGGAGCATAGCTTAATGTGCATATACATTAGTAAAGAACATTCTCGAATAGATGAACCAAAATTTTTAATTCAAACAGACATGGACATTGAGAAATAAATTTTCATTGCCTATTCCGACCATCAGCATCGAATCATTTTTCGATAATTTTACAACACTACTATTAATGCACATGCAGAAGTTCCTTAATTTATCGACAGTATCACAATGATTTCTCAATGTCTCGATATAGTCTTGTTAATTTCCTGAAGTGCAAATATTTCTTGTTATCAAAATTTGTTAATAACAATGGTAAGTTTTTATATAATGATAGTCCGATGCATTGGTAACTTCAAAAATGTATGGAATTTTTTGATACCATCAGATATCAAAAAGTTCTTGTTCAAATTATTTTGATTAGCAATGCTATTCCTTGCTAGCGACAAAATTTTTTCTCATTAAAAGAATAATTTTTTCACATTTATATAGAACTTTTTGTTTCCCCATTCGACATAACGTCTTCGACGGTTCAATCAAAAGACTGATCTTTTTCAATTTGTTCATTGATGATTAATCTCCTACGTCCACAATGCTAAAATTTAAATTTAGTCAGTCGACACAAAACCACAACCTCATTTCCCATAAATCATTAATAGACTTTTTTATTAAACTCAGACCTAGTCTAGGAAAAATTTCTTCATTGATGATTGCAATTGGGTTGAATATTAACACGTCAAAAACCAAATGAATGCTGTTGGATCAAAAAACAATAACAACTATTCACAAAAAAGATTAGTTTAAAAATCGTCTCCGATACCAAATGTCAAATACAAATGCTGACGTGGACAAAGTTTACGGGGGACCAAAAAAATTAATAAATATTTGCTAGTGTGACCAAAATTAGGCTGGCAAGACGTTTTTTGGTTTATTTTGAACTTAAAACGGTAAACTCCTACTAAAAACAGTTTCTAACTTATTTTTATTGAAAACACTGCTCACAATAAGGCCATGATATCCCTTGTTTTGCAATAGGTCAAATGAATTAAGTTCTTTGACGTGATAGATTGGGCATCTAGGGCTGGGAATGAACACATCACTGACGTGTCTTGGAAATTGTCCAAAGGCTGATGGATCATTAACAAATTTAAATCTTATTTTTTGAAAAGGATCATATTGAAATATATATAAATATATATATATATATGTATATATAAAAACATATATATATTTTTAATTTACATTTTATATTTAATTTACATTGTTAATCAATATTTTATATTTTTTATCTGATAATTTTCATGTAATTTAATTTCTCTTAAAACTAACGTCTGTTTTCATCGTAATGATGATCCTCCACTGCGCATCTATATCGAGTCTGCTGATTTATATCTACTCCCAAGCCAGTGGCGCTCGACACCAAGAAACCGTATTCGTTAATGAGCCAGTTCTGGTTTGAGTTATCTGTTTTAGGCTTGAATTCGATTTTCGCTCCACTGGTCAAACACAGACTATTTTGGCTGAGACAGATTGAAAACGTTTCATTTGAAGGATTCTTTTGAAAAAATTTGCAAAAAGGAATTGTAAAAATTTGTTCATTTTAGTTTTCAAATAATCAAAGGTTAAAATTTTCAATTTAGAACAGTGTTTTTCAGCGCAAAACAATTTTCATTTGCAAAAGGCCAAGGAAACTTTACAGATGAAGGTTAATAGGGTGAAAGTTGAAGCAGTTTTCAAAAACACTAATTCTAATAAGAAAAAATGTTGAAAAATTTTTTTAAGGAAATATAAATAGTTTCAAAAGGTTTGTGGAGCGTGGCACGAAAAAACTGAAAAACACTGGTTTAGAACAAACAACATACTTTGAAGGATCAGGGTCAAAACAATGAAAATGATCTATGAAGTTTCTGTTTCTCCAACTGCTAATTAATTCGTCTGAACGATGAGCATTTGCCGTAAGACGTTCATGATCCACTGCAACAGCAACGGACCCCTTGAAATCACTGGTATAAAGAATTAGTTTTAGAAACTGTTAGATTATTTGCTGTTTGAGAAATTTTCAGTTTCCATTGCATTGATTGTTTGATCAAAAGTGTTGTGTTTAATTTGATGAAATCGATAGTAATTGCTCTGGAAACCGGAGATTTATAAAATTATATAATTTAATTTTAAAGAATTCTAAGAATTTTCTGAGTATTGTTAAATTTCAAATCAGCTTACATTTATGATTAACAATCGGGTAACAATCCTCAGAAGGTATGATATCAATACCAAGATTTCTGTCGTCAAAAGTGGATACAAGGTAGCCATTCTCATTAACTTTCCACGCATAATGAACATTTTCATCGAATTCATTTGCAACGATTATTGATGGGTTGGTTTTTAGAATTCCAATACACACTGGACCCCCACATAGCTTAAAAGGAAGGTTTGTTTCCATGGTAACATCCACAATTATTTTTCCTGAAAAACTGTAATAGATCACATTTAAAGTGTTTCGTAATGTTGCATGTTATAAATTTCATTGTAAATTCTATTTTTTTTAGTCTTTATTTTTGCAGCTCTGACATACGCAGAATCGCTTACAATGTTACAGATATATCAACTATATATCTTTTATTATGTTCTTCATGTCTTAAAATATTGATTTGAAGCAGCCATCTTCACCACAAAGGCTGTTTAATTTTTTCACACAAGCACCGCATCATATACGCTGAGCATATGATAGCCATTGAGATGTTTGACTCAGCGAGCATTTGAACCCCTGAGCCATCTCGCCGGCCAGCATGCAACAACTTAAGTCGTCTACCCAATTGCCAACCTCGAAAAGACAAACGGCTGGGTTGACCGGGGTCGGCTACCAGAATGAACCTGTAGAAACTGCAGGATTTAAACACGGGTCATGAGAGTGGTAGACAGACACGCTAACCACTTGGCCATGAGACCCCACGAGATACGTAACGATAATTCTTCGGTCGATCCCAGATGCTTTGTATCAAGAACGTCGAGATTTCCATTACCAAATTATTTATTTTCATGCTCAAGAAATTGTGGGCTTAATTCAGCTTAATTTACTATATCAGCCTCACATTAAAACACGATCTATGGTACGTGTTACGTAATATTATTTGAAGTGTCGTTTTGTGCCAATTGCATCATTTATAGTAGAATTTCACTAAAAACTGAGTTATACTGATTTTTAATAAAAATACTGCTCACAACGGGCAGAGCCATGGTCCTCCTGGCTCCTCCCTTTAGATCTGCCACTGACCAGTTGCTATTTATAAACGATAAATTTTCACAATTTCCAACGTTAATAGTCTCTAAAAAAACTGATTTTTGAGAACATTTTCTATAATTTGGGTTTTTTTATTTTTAGCTTTTTTTCGAATTAATCTTTTTTGTTGTATAAATTACATAAAATATAAAAATTGATTGTATCATAATGGTAAGGCAAACAATTACAAACCTCAAAGGCTGCCAAAGAATAAGGGAATGAACCTGCGCCAAGATGCACAGGAACGTCAAACATCTGACCAGCATGTTGGCAGCCCTTCTGCAAAAAATATCTGATAGAAATTTGTCAAAATTTATTAACGAAAAGTTCCAAGTGAGCTTGGCATTTAAAGCTGGTGTGAAAAAAAACAGTTTTAAAAGTGTGTGGACATTTTTAAGACTGTTCAGTTCAACAATTTGAAATTAATTTATATATACAAGACAATAAGATTTTAGTAATGTAAATTGAAATCTCTCAGCTCCACCTCTAGTTTTGAACAAATAGTTTTCTGACTTAAGCTAGATACAAAAATTTAAAAATCTAACCATGGATATCCATGAATCTAACACATACAACGAAACTGTCAAAGGTAGTTCAACAGTATTCAAACTACGTAGGAAGGCGAGTTTATTTGTCGGGGATTATTTTTCGTGAAATCAAATTAAATGTAGCCACGTGAAACGCTTGGCAGGTGTTTGAGGAAATTTAAATATTCAAATTATTTATTCAAATTTTTGTTTTGAAAAATTTTCCACGAATCAAAATTATTTTTTTGATCAATTCTATATTGTAAACTACAGGTGGCCATTCGTCAATATGAACAACAAGAAACTACCATTTAAGTAAATCACGTTATTAAAAAGTTATTCCTAAAATGACAGTCCGGCAGAAGCGTAGCTAGGGGGGGTACATATGTTCCCGGGCGCCAAGTACAGGAAAGGCCAAAATGAGACAGACCAAATTTTCACAAGAGTAAACTATGTAAAATTATCTTTCACAGTGGCTGAATCATATGTTATAATTTGTATATTTATGTTTTATCTTTAAATACAGAGTTCCATTGAAATTTGAATAGTTTTTGTTAACAGTGATTTTTACAATACCTCTAGAGTCCGCAGTTTAAAACTTAACTGATGAAAAACACTACAATTTGCAAAAGCACTTACCTTCAACTGAAACCTTTCTCATGCTCTCTTCCTTATATTTCTTTCCTCGCTCTTTCTCTTGTTTTCTTTCACAATAAATATCTGATGTTTTTTTTACAAATTTCGTGGTTGTTAGTTATTTTTAACTTGTTGATTGAGAAACATTGGTTGGAATGAATTTGAATTGTTGTCCGTGCCATTTGCACTGAAAAACTCAAAATTTTCGAATTTTACAAAAATTTAAATATACAAATTAGTTTGATCAATCATGAATTTTGTTCGATTTAATCAGGTTTTTCTAAAATGAAAATAAAAAGCGTTAGTTTTAAACCATATTAATTTTTCACACATTCATTCTTTCTATATATTTATATATTCATTCATTCATCCATTCATTCATTCGCGAAAATTCACCACAATGCAATTGCGTATTCCATTGAATGAAAGCTGTTCCATTGAGTGAAAGCCATTACGATTGTCTTTCAAGCATAGGAAATTTCTCTGTTGTAATTTCTCAAAGAACAAACACTCAAAGTAAAATTTAATTAACTCGCTTTCAAAAATAACATTTATTTTTGCATGTTTTAATAAAACATCTTAAATAAATACAATTCTTATATCTTCCTAATCGGCACGGCTGTGATGGATTTAGGTGTGTGATGCCCTTTTAGGGAAGGCCTTTTTTGTAGAAGCCCACGGAAGTCTTCTATCTCTGTTGAGACCCGGGCCACTAGACTCAGTCGTCCTGCTCTGAACTAATTTAACAATCTGTAGAAACAATCTTATTTCATTATGAAATTACTTCGATAGATTAAATTTGAAAAGTTGTCCATGACATCGAAATAACTCTTCTGGAGAAAGTTTTGAATTCGAGTAGATAACTTTTTAGACCATTTTAGACTATAAAATGTTTTCCAAACCATTTTGTCACCCCTACGTTCCTGTGCCCAAGACTCTTTTAACTCGTTTTTTGCATTAATACTTGTAACATTACAACTATTTTAGAATATAAAACTTTATAATAACATAGTTTATTTACAATTTATAGAAAAATAAATAGTTTACTTTATTATTTTTGCATTCGCCTTTGAATTTTTATATAAACTGCATCCATTCAAACATGACGTGGTTGGAACGAGTTTACGTGTGGGTACATATGATGTTGTAACGGTTTGCCTGTTAGGTTGTTTGTCGTCCGTCAAATTCTGATGTTTTTTAAGAATAAAATTAAAAATAAAACATCCAACATTATACATTTATATTTTTGTATACACACACATATATACACATATGCATACATACGCGCAGCACGCGCAGCACGTGCAACTCAAAAGACATACTGATGCCAGCGCATATGTACCTGCTTTTAAAATAATTTGTACACCTTGCCTATGTTGCCTTGTTAATCAATATTTTATTTGATCTTGCTTCGTTTGTTTCATTTTTTGTCAAAATGAATCTTTTACATCTATATAAAAATTCACCTACCAAAAATGTGTATAAATGTAAGATTTTTAAGTCTAATTTTGACTTGAAAAAAAACTATATTTTTCAAATTAATATGAAGCATCTTATGAACATCAAATTGAAATTGGAAATATAACTTACAATCAAAAACAAAAGCAAAACTGAAAATCATAAAAAATAATTTTGTACAGACATCCGAAACGCTAATTAATTAAATAATTAATTAATCAAGTGAATACATGCTTCCGATGAAACGACATGACAGCACTTCAAAGACGGTAGAGAAAATGCCTAATTAAATGTCTCGTGTTCGTGTTTTATGCGTTTCATGTGTATGTGTGTGTGTTTGACAGAGAGAAAGAGAGAGTGTGTGCGTGTGTGTGTGTGGTTTGTGTGTGTGTGTGTGTGTGCGCGCGCGCGCGTAGTATGCGTGGTGTGTCGTGTCACAACCACACCAAATGATACCGATGATAGTAGCTAGCTCCTTCTTACTTACTTACTTGCGTGTATTCTTCGTTCATGTTCAAGCCTTTCTTTCAAATTTAATACACAAACCAGAGAAGGTTTTTTGCTTTTCATAAAAATCATCAACGACTTTACAAGGTTATATTGAATTGCCTGACGACCGCATGCTTCTTGTTCTTTTTAAACTTCCAATTTTATCAGTTTGTAAAAATTGTATGGCACCATTCCTAATCAATTATTTTTTTATATAATGGTTCTCTATAAGAGTAAAATTAATGTTAAGTAGTTTGGCATACGTTTCAAATATCTGATAGACTCCAAAATGTGTAGTAAGCTTTCAAACGTGAGACTTACACGGCACGGACGTAGTTGAGATTTATCTTTCAAGTGTTACAAAGTAAAGATTTTTAAGATTTGATCAAATCCAGACAAAATTAATGAAGCTCAATAAACAACGAGTATATTTTCAAAGTTATGTAAAATGAAAATAGTTAATGGTAATTATTTTTTTTTGTGTTAAATAAAGAAACAAAATTTAACAAATTGAATAACGGTTTCGTGCCAGAGTTGAGCAGTCGGGCAGGTGTGTAATGAAGAAAACAACAGCTCGACAATCTTTTTAGAAATTTGTTTTTTGAAATTTTAAAATTTCAAAAATGAGTAGAGATGGAGAGTGAAGAGAAAATAGAGAGAGAGAGAGAGAGAGAGAGAGAGAGAGAGAGAGAGAGAGAGAGAGAGAGAGAGAGAAGTCACATGTCAAAGAGAGTAAACAAAGAAAGATTTGGAGAAAGTTAAATGAATGAAGTATAACATAAAATGAAAAAAATGGATGGGTTGAGAAAAAATCAAGAAAAAAGGAGAAATAGAGTGAGAGAGCAATAAAGAGAGAGAGAGAGAGAGAGAGAGAGAGAGAATGGAGAGAAAAGTGAAATAAAAGACGAGCGGTACACGTAAGCTTGAGTATATTTCAAACTCTAACATAAGTTATTACGCATTTTGTCTTTTATTATAAAACTGAAATTAATTATCCAAAGTTAGTTTTATCGTGTGGATTTTTTTAACTGAATGACATATTTATATATTTTCATGCATTATTTCAAAGCTGAACATACGTATATAAAAGGAAGATTTATTAATGGATAAATAACTAGTAGCTCTATTTCAAACTATTTGATCACAAATAAACTGCTAACATTGTCGTGACATAATTGTAATTAGCATTGTTATTTGAATGTTAATCTGTCACAATAATTTTAACAATCAGCACCAGAAATATTGACACTTTTTCTTTATACACACGCATGCATACTTCCAACCCATCAACATCATCATCCTCCAGAAGCATCATGTCCAGAGAGTTCAGCATTGAAGAGCTGAAGAAATACAGCGGGAAGGACGGTGGAAAGATTTACGTGGCCTTGAACTTCAACGTTTTTGACGTCACCGTGAAAGGGAAAAGTAACTACGGACCAGGTTTTATCTTTTTTATGGTTTCCTAGTTGAATTTGAAATTTTGAATCAATTTTTTTTCTATTTTCAAATTTAATAGTCTTTTTTTTAATTCTGTTTCTTTTACATTTTCAACACCCATAAATGTGGATGAACGTTTGTGTTACATTGGCTGGTCCGTCAAACACACACAACCACACACAACGTAAACACACGTTTGAGTTGAATGTACAGTTGTCAGAGGCATTGCATTGAGGGTTACCTGAGAATAAAGCAATATTCCCAGGTAATCTCAAGTTTATTCCAAATTGGCGGAGACAGTATTTGAACCCGGTAAGCGCGCAATAACAACGCGAGATATGCCCAGGCCCTTCTACGGTCTGAGCTAATTATTAAAAGATCGTATTTTTAGATATCTTGTTAAACATCTGCTTTTGAAATTGTTGGGGAGGGAGTCTCATAAATTTCGAAATTATCTTCAAAATTTATGAAAAATGAAATCGGAAAAAGATTATTGATAATAATTTTTAGGTGGCCAGTATGAATCATTTGCTGGTAGAGATATCTCGAGAGCGATGGCTACTATGGCTATGGTGAGGTGACGAGGACGAAGATGATGATGACAGTGACGAGAATTATGACGAAAATTATAATTACAACTTAATATAATTAAGATAAAAAAAAGATGGCGATATTAATGATAACGTGATTGAAGAAAAAATTATTAATAGTGAGCTTTTCTGTAAATTTTAATATTTCAATAACCTGTCTAAACCATTTCCCTCGCAAATTGACCAATGAACGAGCAGGTGCACACGGAGACCTACGACGAACTGACGGATTTGAATGAGGATCAAAAAAAGAGTTTGATCACGTGGGAGAAAAATTTCAAAGGTCGGTCGTTCATTGGCTGCTTGGATGGTTACGATTATGATCATAATTGAAATTCATAATATTAGTAATAATTAAATAATAAATGATTATAATTATTTCCTATCCATTAGTAGTGATGCTAAAAATTTTCATACTATTCACAACAGAAAAGTATGAAATCGTAGGAAAACTGGTCAAGTAGAAGAGATAGGGAGAAAACAAGGACAAACAAATGAGAAAATACACGAACATATTGAAAGACAGAAAAAAAAAACAAATGAATGAACTAATGAGAGATTTATTTAATTAGTTTTAGATAATTATGTAAATATATATATATACACACAAGTAAATTAGTAATTAAAGTAATAAGTAATTAGATGGACACTTCAACAACAATTTTCACTAGATTTAAAGAAGTCAAAAAAATGATTTTTTTGGGGGATTTAATTCTATTTAGATAGATTTAATTAAGTTAATTTAGGTTTAATTAAAATTGATTAAGCTTAAGTAAGTTAATTTAGGTTTAATTAAGTTTGTCTAAGTTTGATTAAGTTTATTTAGGTTTAACTTTTATGTTAATTTAACTCAATTAAAATATTATTGTTTCAGTTTTTCACTAGTCAAAGAAACAAACTTGTGAACATGCATTCAATTGTTTTTAATTTGATTACAAAATAAAACAAAAAACAATCTAGCTACTAAAATCTGCAATTAAAATTTAAAAATATAACACAGAACTGTATGTAATTGATTGATTGACCGTATGTACAATATGAAAAAACAGATAGTGTGTATTACAGAGGTAAACCCGCACGCGCGCACACACACACACACACGCACACGCACACACAAATACACACACAATTTATGTATAAAAATATATAAAACATGATAAATGAATACAGATCTATGAAAAGCTAGCTACATAATGTAATATAAAGAAATAAGATTTTACATACAGTACAGTTACTAAAGAAATAAACAAGCAAATAAACAAAAAATAAATAAATAAGAAGACAAATAGGTCAATAAATTGATTAATTAATTAATTAATTAAACAATTATAATACAAATAATACATTGTAATAGTAAATTAACAAATAAATGAATGGACGAATGAACAAATAATACATTGTGGATAACTGCATATAAACTCTATGCTATACAATTTTTTTTAAATATTTAAATTTCATAATTTCTTTTAAACCACAAAAAAGATATAAGCATACGGAGAGAAACACACAGAAACGTAAAAAAACAACTGTCAAATTTGATGTCATCTGAAAGACTGCACCACTTCAAAATAAAAACTTACATGAAGATTTTGATAAGTTAAACCGTAACCCTCACAAAAAAATATTCATCACTGAGGAGGCTTCAGTCCCTAGGATACCCTAGAGACTGAAGGGACCCTAGGATAAGTATCTGGCTACCCCTGTCGAAATAGATACAAATACACAAAGATACCTAAATATAGACAAATACACAGAGATACAGAAACATAGACAGACAAATGAATGGATTTAATTTTGGACACTACGTTAAAGCGTTGAAGACACGTTTCAGAATTTCAATGCGTTTGCAAATAGAATAAAAAAGAATATTTATATATATATATATATATATATATATATATATATATATATATATATACTGAATGTTGTAAGTAAAGACACAACAAACACACAAATAAACATGATCAAACGCATAGAAGAGCTAAAAAGGAAACAAACTAAATAAGCTCTTTACACAGACACACACACAGACACACATATACACACACACGCACACACACGCGCACGCAAACACATGTATAAAGATTCATCATTAATCAAAAAAGACAACAACCATAGATAACATAGATGAAATGAGTCGTTAGAAAAAAATCATACACAAACTAAATCTAAAACATTAGATGTTTATAAGCTACAAGAATGATTACAATACAATACAATTGTAGCATAACGGTGTAAAATTATTTAAAAGATTTAAACTGAAAAATAAACTTCAAAACAAAATCCCTTCACAAAAAAATAACCACATTACAATTTATACCATAAAACCATCAGATAAAATAGACATACATAAAATCACACACACGCACACACACACACAAACACACATACACACAACACACAAACACATATACACAAACACACACATATATTTATAAACTACAAACATGTATATATAGGTATAGGCACATAAAAGCAAACGCTATCAGTACATACTGTAATGAAGGTATATATGAACATTCAATATTTATAAGGGGCTTTCTAATGCAGATCACCATTATTAATGCTTCAAAAAGGCACATAATAATAATTATTATTATCCCTTTATTAATAAAAATAATTATAGTTTGTATGATTATTATTATTATTATTATTATTATTATTATTATTATTATTATTATTATTATTATTATTATTATTATTATTATTACTAATCATCTTCATAATATTCATCAACAATCTAGCTATCATTATTCTTCACTCTAAATAATCATAGTCGTCATCATCATCATCATCATTGATATAGCCACTAACTTCATTGTCATCTTCATCATCATAATCATTACTATCACCATGATCATGATCATCCTCATCACCGTCATGGTCATCTGTGTTGTGCTCAGTTTTTCTTCTCCATCAGCTTCTTGTATTCATACTCTTCAGCCATCCTACCAAAGATTATGGAAATATTTTCATCCTCATCATCAAAAACGAAACCATCATCACCGTCACGAACTAACAAACAAACAAACAAGCAAACAAACAAACAAGCAAACAAGCAAGCAAACAAACAAACAAACAAACAATCAAACATACAAACAAACAAACGTAAAAACACACATACAAATATACACGCAAAACGTAGAAACGAAACATACACTACCACACAAACAAAACATAAAAAATTAGGCACGCAAATACCGACATACAAACAATACAAAAATATACCTGGTATAATCCTCTATATCAACAAGAAGTGAATCCTGGACGATGAGGTGTTCATCTCGAAGCTGCAGCAGATCCATCAGTTCTTCATTCATGGCTGGTTGGTTGGTCGGTTAGTTGGATGGGTGGAAAAATTGAAATTAAATCATTTTCAAGCGAAAACTTCAGAGAAAAATGGATAAATCTAAAGCTAAGCATGTGCCTAGAGATTAGCCCAAGTTGAGAAATATAAATAAAAATAAACATATTTTTAATAATAAATAAATAAAATATATATAAATAATATAAATTGTAATGGCAAACCAACCAATCAACCAACCAACCAACCATTAATATTATCCAGCATGGAGTTCATGATAATCTGCAAATGCGTGGAATTCAACTTCACGAGGGCCTCTTCATAATTGAAACAGGTCGACTTTGCTGGCTGAAATGACGTCGTTGTCGCAGCTTTCGTGGCTGCAAACGGCACAGACAACGACGATTTTGTCGCTGTCGTTGTTTTGAGTGTTTTTGTTGACGTTGTCGTTGTTGGATGATGATGATGATGATGGAAGGATTGAGAAGCTGACGATGGCTGGTCCAGAAATGATTGTATGAGAGCCTGTGATACAAGGTGGAGATACCGTGATGAGGATACACTGACAACACTAACAAGGCCATCATTATCATCATCATTAATGTGTCATCACCATCATCATCGTCATCATTAACATCATTATCATCACTATCAAATCATCATCATCGTCATCATTAGTATCATTATCATCGCTATCAAATCATCATCATCGTCGTCGTCATCTCGTCATCGTCACCAGCACCTACCTGCAACGAAAACCCTGATGACGATGGTGATGATGATGATGACACGCTCTTGGATTGTTTCTCAAGAAGCAACTGCATGAATGCAAGTGGTCGGACCTGGATTTTTGAATTTGTTCATTCATTCGTTCGTTCGTTCGTTCGTTCATCCATTTATTTAATCATTTATTCATTTCTTCGTTCAATTATTTATTTAATCATCTGTTAATCCGTCGAGTCAGTCAGTCAGTCAGTCACAGTCAGTCAGTCAGTCAGTCAGTCAGTCAGTCAGTCAGTCAGTCAGTCAGTCAGTCAGTCAGTCAGTCAGTCAGTCAGTCAGTCAGTCAGTCAGTCAGTCAGTCAGTCAGTCAGTCAGTCAGTCAGTCAGTCAGCCAGCCAGCCAGCCAGCCAACCAGCCAGCCAGCCAGCCAGCTAGCTAACCACCAATCAGTCCATCAGTCAATCAATCAATAAATCCAACAACTAAACACCTGAGCCAGAGCCAGTCTAGCTTCAGCTTGCAGCCTGGCATGTTTGGTGAAAAAATGTTCGCCCTCCCCGAACTTTCCGCCATATTTCTCCCCCAGACTACTGGGTGAGACGTTGAGGGCCGGAAGGGGATGTAGGGAGGATTTGCTGGATTCGCAACTGTTGCTGGTCGTCTGGGATAGAGTACTTAGGGACTGTTCATGATGATGATGATGACGATGATGACGTGGATGATGATGATGATGATGTTGATGTCGTCATCATCATCATCATCATCAGCCTCATCATCATCGTCATCAACAACATCCTCTCTATTATTATTATTATTATTATTATTGTTGTTGTTGTTGTTGCTTTTTCCTCAGTATGTCCAATATAGCCACATAATGTCAATAGTCTATTCACTTGAATTAAAGGAATTAATAAAAAAAAGTGAAAAAAAAATAATAATAACCAATGTGATGCGATAATAAACCAAACATTTAATATAAAAAGAGCTCCATAAAAGCAAGCCATCAACAAAAGGTTATCTATGAAATGGGAGAATTACATTTCACTAGAACCATTAACTTATTATCTCTACCTCAATCAGTCAATCAATCAAACCAATACTCTCTTTCTCTCTCTCTCTCTCTCTCTCTCTCTCAATGAATATACACACAAACACACACACACACACACACACACATACACACACTCACGCTCGCACACACACACGTATGCACACAGAGAAAGAAAGAGAGAAAGAAAGAGCATTAAGAGAGTAAAAAAAAAGAAAGAGAGAGAAAGAAAGAAAGAGAGAGAGAGAGAGAGAGAGAAAGAAAGAGAGAGAAATAAAGAGAGAGAGAGAGAGAGAGAGAGAGAGAAAGAGAGAGAAAGAGAGAGAGTCAGAGTATATAAAGACATAGAGAATAACAGAAAGAAAAAGAGAGAAGAAGAAAGATAGAGACCAACATTTACACAATACAACATTAACTGTCAAAGAGATGTGAACATGTAAACATGAACGAACATAAATTAATGCATCTTGCCTATGTAATATGCATACCTTATATGCATGCGTGCAAGTGTTTGTATGCTTGTATATACGTGTGCGTCTGTGTATATACACATGTGTAAATGTA
>NW_008705063.1:830130-843321 GCF_000326865.2 Helobdella robusta | reverse complement strand
AGAAAAAAGAAAAATAGTATTAAAAATACATAAATAACACATGAAAAAATCCTTCTAGAGTTACCAAAAAAAATTCAAATAAGAAAACTGATTCATCAGAATATTAGTTAAATGGAGTGCTTGGACATTTGAAGAAATAATGAGGAGTCATGTAAATGTTCAGTATATACTTATTCAATTTTAAAATAAATCAAAACATTTAAACAAACAAAAAATGACACACACACACACACACAAACACAAACACACACACACAAAGAAGTACATACAACCACACAAACGAGCAAAAATAAAGACACATAAATACACACAACACACACAAAACATACACATACCAAACATACACTGGCATACACACAACACAACACAACACACACACACACACGACACACATACAGCACAAACACATACAAACACAAACATGCCCAAACCTTTTGATCACCATCATCAGTATCTAAATAAGATGATGAAATTGTATTGAACTCGGAAGGCAACGATGATGATGATGATGGCTGTTGATGTTGTCGATGATGATGATGATGATAGTGATGTTGCTGATTGTGATGATAATGATCCTGATGACGGATACTAGTATCATAACCAGAAGCCCCAACATCGTCGTCAACATCTTCTTCTTCATCATCCGAAGATACTTCATTTACAAAACAAACTTGTAAGCTGTTTTTGCTTTCAGCTGCTGAGAGATAGTGATGTTTTTTGAGGGGTTTATGGGGGAAAATTTGTTTTGATGTTTTTGCTCTTGTTTCTATGTTGTTGTTGTTGTATTTTGTAGCGTATATAGCGTTGAAAAAAATGTTGTTATTGTTGTTGCTGTTATCAAAGTTGTTGCTGGTGTCATGGTCGTCGTCATTGTACTCTAATTGAGCCTCTGAGACAAGTTTCTTCAACGTTTCGTAGCGTTTTGACGCTGCAGATACTGTTGAAGTTGTGGCTGATGTGGTCGTCGATGTAATTGTTGTTGGTTGTGTGGCTAGGGTGGGCAGTGCCTGCGATTGCTGTGCATGCATACAAATGTCAATAAATGAATAAACTAACCAATCAAACAGCTAACCAACAAACCAATCAAACAGCTAACCAACAAACCAATCAAACAACTAACCAACAAACCAATCAAACAACTAACTTAAAAACCAATCAAACAACTAACCAACAAACCAATCAAACAACTAACCAGCAAGCCAATCAAACAATTGACCAGCAAGCCAATATGTCTTCCAATAAAACAACAAACAATCCAGCAACAAACAAATCAACCAGCCGACCAAGCAATCAATCATCCAGTTAGTTAATTGACAAACCATCCAATCAATCAAGAAATCAATCAACAACCAACCTGTTCTTTTAACAGAGCCTTGCTTAGTTGTTGCTCCAGAAACTCCCAATTCAGTTTAGGTAGGGTTTCCTCTATATCCAAGAAACTTTTGACAGTTTTAACTTTATTATCATTACTATTATTAGTATTAGCTAGACCATTAATATCTGAAATAATTCTGGTAGTAGTAGCTGTAGTGGTTATAGTAGAAGCTGCAGTAGTAGTAGAAGTAGGGGCCTCATCATTAGAAACAGTTGATGAAGAATTAGTAGTTGATAAAGAATTTCTAACACCATGGCTTTCAACATAAGTAGTAGTAGTGCTGGGGCTAGTAGCAGCATTTGTTGCAGTAACTATGGTAGAAGTATCGACCACGTCTGCAAAAGTAGTAGTAGTAGTAGCAGCAGCAGCAGTGGCAGCAATCACAGCCTCATCTCTGTATGACTTGTCTGCTAGAATTTCACTAATTCTGGCGGTAATATTACTTAATGTGGATAGTATTTCTGAAGCATCATCAATATTATTATCATTATTATTATTATCATTATAATTATTCTTATTGTTGTTGTTGTTATCACCAGACAGCAAGAGGTCAGACTCATTGATGGCACAAGTTCCTCCCTCCAAACCAACTGATATATCATTACTTTTAATGACCAATGCACCAGCATCATAATCTAGATCAACACTGACCTCATTAGAAAGATCTTTTGCCTGTCCTTTTATAGTTGAAGGTTGACCTTCAAAACTATTGTCAACTGATTCATCGCAAATAAAACTCAGTCCTCTCTCTTCGTCATCAACGTAATCACTACCCCCATCACTCAGCACATCACTGGTCTCGGCCTGCGAACCACTCCTGTCACCGCCACTACTTCCTCCATCGTCGAATGAGGAGAGGAATTCAGATGAAGCATTTGAACACAGGCTACCACTTACTGACCCATATTTGTTAGCAATGTGTGAATCAAAAAGTCGCTTCAGAGATTCAACTAAATCATCTTTGTTGTGCCAATCTTTTTTGTTTAGGTGAAGTTCACTAAGTCGTTCAATGGTTCGGCTGTCAAGGTCTAAACCACTGAGTGAAAAGATATTTTTTCTATTTTTTCTTGATAAAGGTGTGGATAATTCTTTGAACCCTCGACTACCAAAATAAAAACTTTTACTCAGGCGGCTTGCTTTATTAAAGCGGCCAGTCAAAGATTCTAAATTAGCATCCGAATTGTCTTTGTCACCTCTTCTCAGGTCGTCATAAGATTCTTTTATTCTTTTTAATGTCTGTTCAGCGATTAGTGACCAGTTTTCAGGGTTGTCTAAATTTGAATTAAAGTTTTTTGTCTTAGTTGATGGCTCATTTTTCAATTTTTGGCTGTCATCATTATCGACTTCAGAACTCGGGCAGGAATCAGAATAATTGTCATAAACCCCAGAGTCCAACATTTTTTATTTAGTTAGGTTAGGTGCACTTCAAAATATATTTATTCATTAAAAACAAATTTGGCTAATTAGCGGTAGTATATAATATATATTAATAGACTATTAGTTACATATGTATATTTATTAATTAACCCATTTACCGCCATTAACCCATTTAACGCAACGCGTATTTTAAACTCCTTAAATTATATTTTTCGTTTGGTCTATTTGCAAAAATTATATTTAAACCTATTGTCCATTAATGCAAATACATAAATATTATAAAATTTTACACTTGATTAATTTAGATTTTTTTTTAATTTTTGAATTTGTCGAGGTTTCATTTTAATTTTGGAGGTCTAATCGAGACGGTTTTTAAAACATTTGTCAATTGTAATCCGTGATTGATTTATCATAATTCCAATAAAGAAAAGGTTGCTTTTTTATATTTTAAAATACAAAATTGTAGATTGTTTTAGAATTTCGTGTGAATGATGTAGAAAATCGAACGTTGCGTTTTCGCAACCTCGACATTTTATGTTGTCCTTTGTGGTAAAACATTAGTATTTGTTTTTTCAATTTCATTATGTTTTAAGTGCATAATCATTTCATTATTTTTCATAATTTTATTATTAATGAAATGTAACAAAAGCTTAAAGTTATAAAAATGAAGACTTTATTTTAAATTTTTCAGATGGAAAATAACAGATTTTTTAGTTTGAAAGAGGCCGTGGACATGATTGCTGAGGATGATGATATTTTTAATGCAGACATAGTTGTGTTTCCACCAGAAGTTGTAAATGACCAGAGTGATTGTGAGGATTTTGAAGAAAATGATTTGACTGTCAATATTGATATGCCACAGGATATCTGTGGAACAGTAGAAGTTCACTATGAGATTGATAAAGTCAAAACTGGAAATAAGCTTCATTCACAGTTGAGCAATGGAAAAAATAAAATATTAAAATCTAAAAAGCAAAATATTCCAGTTAATTGGAAACGACTAAAACCAAAATATTGTTCAACTCCAAAAGATGATCAAAATTTGAAAATATCACATCTCATTGGATGTTTAGCTGACAAAACAGAAACAGAAATGTTTCAAGAATTTTTCGATGATACAGTTATTGCTCATATTATTGATCAAAGTCAAATATATGCTCAACAAAAAAACAGACATGGATTTGAACTGAAATCTTATCAGTTACAACGTTTTATTGGATTTCTGCTTTTTACTGGCTATCGTAAGCTACCAAGAGAAGAAATGTACTGGGAAAATGCGGAAGACTGCAACATCAAAATAGTAACTAATGCTTTAAGTCGTCAACATTTTAGAAATATTAAACAAAATCTTCATTTTAGTGACAATACAAAAATTCAATCTAATGATAAGCTTTATAAAATCCGTTCATATGTTGAGTTAATGAATGCAAATTTTGTAAAATTTGATGTGTTCTCCCACAATCTCAGTATTGATGAACAAATGATCCCATATTTTGGGAGGCATTCGTGCAAAATGTTTATGAAGGGCAAACCTGTTCGCTTTGGGTTTAAAATATGGTGTCTTTGTTCATCCGATGGATACCTTTTCCATTCTATTCCTTATGCTGGTAAAGATGAAAACTATGATCCTGATCTAGGTCTTGGAGCCAATGTGGTTTTAAATTTGTTACAGGTAGTGAATACTCCAGAGCAACATGCTATATATTTTGATAACTTTTTCACTTCCCACAAACTCATGATCAAACTTCGAGCTGCACATTTTTATGCTACTGGAACTGTACGTGAACCTCGATTAATTAACTCAATATTAGAAGACACCAAGAAGCTTCAAAAAAAGAGAGAACTTTTGACAGTTGTTTTGACATCAAAAACGAAATTCTGGCAGTCAAATGGAATGACAACTCTGTAGTAACCCTGGCAAGCAATTTTCAATCGGTTGAGCCACTCCTGACAGCAAAAAGGTTTTCAAGATCCGAAAGAAAATCTATCATGATTCAGCAACCAAATCTCATTGCATCCTACAATGCTAATATGGGCGGAGTAGATCTGTTAGATAATTTTGTTGCAAAATATAGAATAGGAATCAAAGGGAAAAAATGGTGGTGGCCTTATTTTGTAAATTATGTTGATATTGCTCTCTACAATGCATGGAAAGTGTATCGACTTGTAAATGGGAGCAAAATTGATTTATTGGAATTTCGTCGTCGAGTTGCTATTACACTTTTATCCACTAAAGCTCCTGATGACGATTGCCAATCCAATAAAATTTTATGCGGATCTCCATCATCACTTAAAAAATTATCAGATCCTAGGGTGACGTCGGATCATTACATTTTGAAACATCCCGAAGGACGCAGGCTCAGATGTTGACAGTGTAAAAGTACGACATGTTATATTTGCGGCAAATGTATGGTGGGCATTCATGCTAAATGTTTCACAACATACCACCAGTGACAAACAAATAAAACAATTAATTTTTTATGTACATTGTTAATATTCTGAACATTACATAAAAAATTCTAAATATACTGAATCCTGCCGACGTTGCGAAAACGTAACGTTGTATATTTTTTGTAATTTTTATGATATCAATAAAATTTTGTTTATACTATGTTATTATGACTATTATTGACTTGTAATTTTAATATAATGTTTCCCTCACACTGATTTCATGTAGCGGCGGTAAATGGGTTAATTAGTAACTATAGAAGACTATAGAGTATAAGTATAGCTATAGAGTATAGAGTACTACCAGACTACAGAAGACACAAACACACACATACAAAGGCACGCAGACAGTTTTGAGTTGACTGGAGTTGCACTTGGACTCGCTCGCCTGCAGTCGTAAAATTGAAAATTATTGAATTTAATTTTGAATCAGCAGTTTTTTAAAGAAAATTAATTAAAATATTTCAGAAAACCATCTATAATATATAAACAAACTACTAGAAAACTAGACGAATGTTTAAAAGCGAACCTGAAGTAAAACTAAATTTTTAGCATAGGAATTGATCTATAGTGCATATTCAGAAAGTTCACCAGAAATCATTATACATTTTTTTTAGTTTGTGGTAGTTTTTAAACTAAAATAAAAACTATTTTTTGTAATATTTTTAATTTTTTAATTTTAATTATCGTTTGTCATCGCTTTGTCCGCTTGAGCTAATTTTGTACACTTGCTTATTTTCGTTGACTAGCCAATTATATCACGGACTTGACCATGATACAAAATTATTAATTTAATTATTATTGCAATTGTTATTGGAAAGAAAAACAAAATCGGCAGTAACGATGTTTTTGTTTTCTACAACTCCACATACAACAAATGCCTGACAATTTGAGATGTTTCAGCGGTTAAATAACAACAGTTATAACAATTTCACATGAATGAATGTGGTTTTCTGAAGAGATTTTGTTTAACTTGTCAAACAGTATATAATCAGAAAACAATTTCATGACTGAAGACTGACTCTCCGATCTTTTGATCTGTTACATTTCAGGTCGAACTGATCATTGATACTGTAAAAAAAACAACAAAGAAAAGCACTCATAGTTGTTTCGACAAATAGCGACAAATTATTCACCAACAGATTTTGACACTGTTTTGGCGTCAATCAAATTTTTCCATGATCAAGTAGTAAACAAGTAAATTTTATTTTAACAGGGGGTCGATTATTGTATTTTAAACAGCTTAGAACAAATTGATATGTTGAGTCACACAACCGCTCAACTTTTTTTTTAACTAACTCATCTTCAGTGCATTATATGTAATGTATGTAAGATATTTGATATATATATTGATATATATATATATATATATACACAAGGGGAGGCCTATTTACCAATGTACAACACTTTCTTATGGGTTTATATATATGCAAAGAATCTCAATTTTTTCAACTTTTAATTATTTTTGGTAATGTCGATTTTATTTTTATAAATTTATACCAAATAAAAGTAATTAATTACTACATTGAATAACAATTAAAAAAAATAAAAATTTTAACATTATAAATAAAAGCAATATTCCGTAATTAGTAAATATACGATCGTAACTTGACTCGAACGATAAAAAATCACCCTCCAACTCCCCTCCGAAAGTAAGCTCCTTGTTCGACCGTTGAAAGTAAGCGAAGACCGTCATATTTGATCTGGTTATTATTATTATTATTATTATTATTAACGGGGTTTAAAGTGGTTCAGAAGACTATGGTCTGTGTAAGAACCACTACTAATTAGATCTCCTAATATCCTACCTGTCCGAGTTTGGCTTTGAAGCTGTTGAGTGAATTCGCAGAGACTGCATCATCGCTTAGCTCGTTCCAGGCGTTGACCACTCTACTGCTGAAGAATCTGCTCTTTATTTTTCCATCCGAGTTTTTGAAAATCTTAAATCTGTGTCCTCGTAGTTTATCACTGTTTACTAGCCTGAAAAATCTCGAGTATGGAGTTGTTTCCCTATTCGTATATATTATATGTATCAAACAGTATCTTATTGAACAAAGTAGTATCATAAAATGAATAAAAATACTTTTTTCAAAAATTAAAAAAATTCTAAATTTGATTTCAGTGCGATATCGATGTGACCTGACTAATTAAAAAACATCAAATAAAATTTATTAAATAGGATGGGTAATTCGTTGCAAAATCGTTGGAGGAAATGATGTCATGTTCATGTTAACAGTAGTTTTTTTACTGCATGGTAGTTAATCAGCCGGTATGAAAGTTATATTCAATTCCTATCAAATAAATTTGACCAAATATCATGGACAGGCAGAACTAAATAAAGAAATAGATAGATAGATATATATACGTAGTTATTATACATTTATAATGTTGTATTTACACATTCAAATTATACAATTGTGTTATAGTGCAGTCTCAAACTATTTTGAATTCTCTCAGAAGAATTTAAACTTTTTACTATATACTAGTTACTTTTAATAACACTTTTAAAAAATTTTCAATTTGATTTTATCGCGATATCGATGATGAAGATTGTGACCTGACTGATTAAAAAGCATCAAAAAAAATTTTGAAAATAGGATGGAAAATTTGTTATATTGGGATGTTCGTATATAAAGCGAGCAAAATTTTAATATAAAAGCGCTTATAAATCTACGCATATTGGCAAGCTTGGCCTGGCTTGGCTCGGCTTGGAATCGGATGTTAAGCAAGATGTGGTCTCAAACTATTTTGAATTCTCCCCGAAAAATTTGAACAGCTTGCGTATATATGTAGCACTGATTACTGTTGCTTGTACAATGAATTTATATTATATATATATATATATTATTAATGAAAAATTATTAATGAAAAATTTAATAAAGCGCTAATTCAAAGGATCTCAAAAGCGCTATAAAAAAAAAATATCATGGCATAATCAACATAAATAAAGAGTTATCAGTGCATTTCAACGAAAAAATTTTAAGAAAAAAAAAACAGTCTTCATTATTTCCTTAATCTAACGTCGCACAATAAACAAAATAAATCACTCAGTTATAACTAAAACAAGTCAGTTCAATGAATTACAACGAAAATAAGTAAGTTTTCAGTTTTCTTTTAAAATCAGGCATGTTCAACTCCGGATCTCTTAGAAAGGCAGGCAAATTGTTTCAAACAGACGGTCCCAAGACCGTCTGTTTGAAACAATTTGTTACGAGACCCTATATGAAGACACGAAATTGGGACTAGCAGCAGGTTCGGATCACGAGGCCTCAGATGCGTTCCAGAAGGAGGTGCCAACTTCTTTGCAAACATTTCCGACAAATAAGATGGTGCAAGACGATTTATTGACTTGTAGACTAGAGTTGATATTTTGAAGATTATTCTTTTTTTTACGGTTAGCCAGTGCAGTTGTTTCAGTATTGGTGATACGTGATCATATTTTAAACCGCCGACAACAACCTTTGCAGCACGATTCTGCAATGACTGTAATACAGCTAAATGTTTCGTAAAACAGGCTATTACAATAATCAATTCGTGAGTGCACGAAGGCATGAACCAGAGTCTGCAACGTAGTAGTGTCAAGAGATCTACGTATTTGATTGAGCTTTCTTATTTGGTACATGCATTCAACGGAAAGCATTCTAATGTGATTTTTCATTGACAAATTGGAATCTAGAATAAATCCCAGACTAGTAGCTTTTTGGCAAAACAGGATGACACTGTTTTTGATAATGATTGAATCGGTTTCTAGCTTCAAAAGCTGTTGCCACGTACCTACCAGCAAAAATTTCGTTTTACTCTGATTCAGTTTAAGAGCATTGTTTTGCATGCACAAATCAACAATAATCAATTTATATATATATATAAAGCGAGCAAAATTTTAATATAAAAGCGCTTATAAATCTACGCTTGGCTTGGCTCGGCTTGGAATCGGATGTTAAGCATGGTGTGGTCTCTGAATTCACCCCGAAGTAACTAGAATCTATGTATACAACTAATTAATAAGATTATATGTTTATATAAAAAAGCAATATAGCAGATTCAACCAGCCAATCAGAAAGTTTCGAAGGCGCTCGTTCGATGAAGTCAATTTAGTACGGTTAGCATTGTGGTTAAGACTGTATAATAGTGTACTACATACATTAAATAAGTTTTTTACTGATTTGAATGATTGAAATGATGAAAATGTATGGTTGAAAAGGAGTATAGATAGGAGCTGAGAAAACATGAAAATCAGATCAGGCATTCTGTCTCGCTTGAAGCAGTCTATCTGATCTTATTTATTTTATTTTTAAAAATTTTTTATTTTATTATTTTGTTATATAGAGTTATATAGAGTTATATAAAGTTATATAGATTTATATAGAGTTATATATATTGCCTGTGGTTTGTGTTTGTAGGTTGTATTTTTTTATATTTTAGGTGGGTTCTTTAGCGGTTGCTCATACATACATACATACATCATGTTTGTTTGTGTGGTAGTATTTTATGTTCTGTTTTACTCTTTTTTCTCTTTCTTCATGAGTCTTGAGTTAAGTTAATGAAACATAGGTAGGTGAGATTAAAAATTAATTTATTATATAGGTAGGCTAGGGCATAAGGTAATTTAGTTACATAGGTAGGTTAGGGACTTCTATTCTTTTACTCTACTTGGTGGTATGTTTTTTGTTTTGTGTTCTGTTTTTGTTTTGTTTCACACTTTACATATAACAGGTACACGGTGGTTCCTGATTTTAGTGGGATTTTTATTGATTAAATGTGGTAGTATGCATGGTTATATAGAGTTATATAGAGTTATATAGGTTTATATAGAGTTATATAGAGTTATATAGAGTTATATAGAGTTATATAGAGTTATATAGAGTTATATAGAGTTATATAGAGTTATAAAGAGTTATATAGAGTTATATAGAGCATAAATCCTATATAGATACCTTTCTTTGAGGTTCTTTTCTTTGCCGACCGGTCGGCTTCTTTGCGTTTCTCTATTTTCATTTTAATTAAATAAATAAGATTTTTCCATTCATTTAGGTTCATTCAGGTTCATTCATTCAGGTTGAAAGTTCCAGAGGAGTTCATCGTGGAAGATCAGAATGGTTGTGATGTCACGCTACGTTCGTTTATTCAGTGGCAAAAAATGCACGCCTGGATAGTGTAAGTTTTACGGTTTCTTTACGGTTCCTTTTTTGCCAGTTGGCTTTTCACCGCGGCTCGTTTCTCTATTTTTATTTAAATTAATTAAATAAATAAGATTTTTTCATTTCATTTCATTCAGGTTGAAGCTTCCAGAGAAGTTCATCAGGGAAGATGTCAGGCTACGTTCATTCATTCAGTGGCAAAGAATACACGCCTGGCTGGGATACGTTTCATTCTTTTTTCTCTGTAATTTAACATTAAGTAGGAATGCTGCTCACACACACACACACAATTACATTAAGTAGCTATATAGGTAGGTTAGATAGGCATAATTTTAATTGTAGGTAGGATAGATAGGAAGCATCCAACACTAATGTAGTTGAATAGGTAGGCGCGTAAGTTTATCGCTTCTATTTTTTCTTGCACCCACATTACACGCATCAGCGTATTACACACACACACAAACAAGCACATACAAAAACACATATGGTAGTATTTGAGCGTAATTTTATTTTCATTACACATTCTAATTTATTATTACTTAGGTTGACAGTAATTAATTTCATAGGTAGTTATTATTTTAAAATATTATTTATTTGCAATTATTTTCATTTTATAATTTTTTCTTCTAGGATTCTAACATTTATTTACTACTACGCTAATAAAAAATTTGTCTACAGAATGATGAGAGGTGGGTTGTGGTGGGCGTCAGCACGTTTCAGAGGCTGGTCTCATGATGATCGTTCCGATGACAATTCGAAGATGACAATAAGAATTGTCTGGAGAGTACACGCGTGCACATTTACGCACATACATCAATACAACACACACAAACACGACATCCATTCATTCGGTGTCGTTGTTGTGTTTCTCTTCAACTTTCTATTTTCTTTACCGGACTTAATTTAATTCATAGGTAAGTTAGGGATTGAGCTGAGTTGAACAATCGTAGGTTGGCTAGGGCTTAACATTAGTTAAAAAGTTTTAAGTAAAATAAAAACGCTAAAATATGTTAAATAAAATAATTGAAACGTGTAAAATTCCTAAAACGTAGAAATACAAATTTGTGGGTAAGTGAGTTGAGTTAATTATTATCAGTAAGCTAGGGCCCTGAAAGTAATTTAATTGTAGGTAGGTGACTGACTATTATTCTTGCGACTTCTTACTAGTTTTGTGTGATGTGTTTGTTTTCGCTTCACAACACTTCACCAACAAAACAAACATTTCATTCTCGTCGTCGCCTTAAATTTTACCTTTTTGAACAATCTTTTTAATAATGTCTATTTATTTATTTATTAAATTTTGACTGGTTTTAGTTTTTTTTAATGTGGTTATATAATTTTTGGATATTTCTTGATTTACTTTGTATATATGCATGTATAAATGATTTCTGTTTGGTATGTTGATTTACTCATTATGATATGCTGTGAACTGTTCTTACTAAATGTTATTGTTACATTCTCCGAGAACTATTAAGAAGTGTGTATAATAATATTAATAATGGATAATAATTATTTTTTATCGGTCGATATTTTGTTATATTTGTTTGTTTAAAATACGAATTTTTAAAAAATTGACGTTTTTAAAATTGTAAATAACCATCACTTTTTATTTTTGAATGAATTTAAATAAAAGCAGCCATTGTGCTTTTTTTCTTCACTAAAATCTCGAAATTGTTTGTAAATATAGATATGTACGGTTAAGTGTTTGTTCGAGTTTGAACAAGCCTCGAAAATTTTTTTTTTTCGTTTATTTGGTTCATTCAATTTGGTTGATTGATTGGTCGATTGGTTGGTTGATTAGTTGATTGAATGAATGGTTGGTTGATTAGTTGATTGAATGAATGGTTGGTTGGTTGATTAAGAGTTCTATGAAACCCTGTAAGCCACTGCAGTAATCCAACGTATGATTTCAGCAACTAGTTTCTATGAGCACCAGCAAAATGTAAAATATTCATTGAATATAATGAAGATAGTTGTTCAAACAACAATTTTGATTTATTTAGGCCGTTTATTCATAAGCAAACAAATTTTTAACATGATCGAATGGCGTAAAAAAAGAGTGACTATAGTTCAATCCTAGTAAGCCAACATTCGACTTCAGTAAGCCACCGGATTTCACCGGACCAGAAGCAATTTTTATATTCAAATCAACAAAAATAATTCTATAACACATGATTCTATTAAATAAAATTAAATAGAATTACTACAATGTTTTAAGCATATTAAGTCAAGTAAATATTTCATATAGCTTGCTCGTTAAAATCCATGCAATTTCGTAAGACAACAATGCAGGCATGACAAATAGCCCGACCGATTGATCGTAACTTTTGACACGAGCGATAAAAAATCACCCTCCAAATCTCCTCCGGAAGTAAGCTCCTTGTTCGCCCGTTAAAAGTGAGAGGAGGCCGTTATACTTAACCTTGTTATATATATATATATATATATATATATATATATATATATATATATATATATATGTTGGTAATAGACCATAATTTTTACAATATTCTATAAATTCTACCGAATGTTTGGCGTTCATATGTTTGTAGTTCGTTTTTTTCGATTTTTCTCACTAAACTTTAAATAATATTGTAAAAATATATATATATATATACCAACGGTATATATATATAAATATATATATATATATATATATATATATATATATATATATATATATATATATATACCAACGTACCAAAATATATAACCAATTTGCCCCGAGGTCGTACCAAAATATATAACCAATATATATATATATATATATATATATTGGTATATATGCGAATTTATATATATATATAAATATATATATATTTACAATATTCCATAAATTCTACCGAATGTTGG
>NW_008705063.1:807921-830080 GCF_000326865.2 Helobdella robusta | reverse complement strand
GTTCGTTTTTTCGATTTTTCTCACTAAAGTTTTTTGGTGAACGTTCAGTTTATTAAAATTCAAAATAAACTTATTTTTCGAATTCATGCTGCAAATAAGGCCATATTTCGATTCCGAATGAATCATCATCAGTGCTCCTTGCTGTATATATAGGGAAATATTGACTTTGTCAAGATGAACTTTGACGTTGTAAAAATTAACTTTGGTGTTGTAAAATTGAACTTTGATGCGAATTAGGTGTCAGGTTTCTTTATTGGCTGGTCATCTTCTTTGGTCTCCTTTTCTTCATCGATAGCATCATATTCTTCTTTGTCACTATTTACGATGCTAGTTTTATTACTTCTTTGTTTTCGTTGTTGGCTAAGCGCCGGGTTGGAAGTGAGGTTGTCATTTTTTGTTGTATATTTATTTTTGGTTTATTGATGTCAATTAGGACTGCTTCTGCAATTTTAAGATGCGTGTAGTTGCTGTTCTGGTATATTACTTTGGTGTTGCTGTCGAGGATTTCACGGCTAATTGTGATTGAGTGTGTTGAGTCCAAATGAGATTTGATAGCACCACTCTGTTTATGCATCGTAAGCCTTCTAGTCAGTGAGGTAGTAGTAATCCCGATATATGAGTCATGTTGACGTGCACTTAAACTTAAACCTAAGCTTTTTAAACTTTAATATATATATATATATATATATATATATATTAAAGTTTAAAAAGCTTCAGTAATTGAGTTTTAGACTTATCTGTGACTTGCACTTGCGATTATAAGATAATTATAACAACCAAAAAAAATCAACTCTAAAGTTTTGTATTTTTATTTTATTGAATAAAAATAATTCCTTAAGTATGTTAGACAAGCCACAAAATTAAAGAGTCTATATTATTCAGACGGGTGATGTTTGGCATACTGAAGAGAATTTTTTTACTGGAGTCATTTGTCTCGACCAAAATTGGAGTCTTCGCTTACACGTTCTGTACCAATAGCCTTAATACTTCCTGTTTAAAAAAATTAAAAAATTCTCTGAGCATTTCTGTTGCTGCATTTACAGATTAAAAGATAAAAGAATAAAATATTTGATAAGTTTTCTAAAAAAATTTTAAATAGATTCATTGATAAATTGTGGAGTGAAGGAAAAAATTTGAATGTTTATTTAGAATTGTAAATTAAATGGAGTCGAAAATTTCGGCCGGAGTTGGAATCAGATTTTTTAAGGTGCCGGAGTCGAAATAGTATTTTTTTATCCAAAAAATGTTATTTATAATTTTAAAAAGTTGTTTTTTTTCTGAAAATTTTTTTAAGATTGTGTTTTTTAAAGGGTAACTTTATGTAGTGATAATCAACATCCTTAGTACAGAAAATAAATGCTGATAATGTGAAAGAAATCACATAATTTTCTTTCAGTATGTTGTAACACATAAAAATAAAGTATTTTCACTGAGAAAAACAATTACTTTGACTGATTTTAAGTGTTTTTTAAAGTAATATTTATTAAGTTGTGATAATAAAGGTAAAATAATGATACAAAATTTGAAAATTGTTTTCAGTATGTTTTAAAATATGAAAATAAAGTAATTTTAGTAGGAAAAACAATTATATTTACTAGTTTTAAGTCATAAAAGAATGAAATTAAGATTCAAAAGCTTAAATTTTTTTTTGGAATTCGGAACCTGCAATTAGGAATCGAAAATATTTGCCCAGAGTTGGAGTCGGATATTTCTCACCTAAATCCAACACACTGGTGTCAACTAGTTTAGTTTTAAAATCGCTCAAAAAAATAACAGCCATAAACATTTTTTAAGTATAAAATAAATTCTTAAAACAAGTTTAAATATTTCAAAACACATTTTACCTTTTTGGATTTTGGTCTCTGTAGATTCTTCCAAATCAAATTCTTCTAATTTTCCATGTAGGTGTTTAAGTAAATAAATCAATGAAATAATAATTGAAGACAATACATATAGATAAAATGGTATTTTGCCAACATTGCATGTACTGGGCTGGGATCTTACCGCATTCGTACACGGTCACTAAAACAACAGTGCCAGATACCTTAACCATTTTACCATCACGCTTACAAAAAATAGAAATCTCATGCAACACACTTTAATCTTTTTAACTTAATGTTGTCTTTATTTTTCCACAAAACTTCTAAAACTTCAATCAACAAAATTTAAAAGGTTGAAAATTACAAGTTAAAACTTTAATAAAATAAATGATTGAAAACAGAAAAAAAGTATATCTAGTAATTATAATAAATTAATATGGTCGGGAAGTTAGTCTAAAGAGCAGAAGTGTCAGATCTTGCGTTGTTACGACGTGATGACCTGGTTCGAATACTGTCTGATCCTTTTTCAAATTCGACCGGATTTAGTCATATTAACAAACATAAATCTGGCTAGACCAGTATTCTCGGGCAAATCTGTGCACAATGCAATTTTTTTAACTTTGCGACAATTTGCATCAAACTCAGCCTAAATCCTCGTTGCCTCACATTCATAACAATAATAGACTAACATGAACTAAATAAAATTAGAACTTATACCTTTTAAACGATTTTCATGTCAAACATTATGTACGGACTTACGCATGGAAACAAACATAATTTAAAACTTGCATGCATATTAACAATATGTAATTATATTATACATGAAAGCAGCACACATGTTAACACACTTTGTAAAACAAATTTCACAATCTTCCCATCAATTTCAAAATTTCTGAAATGCTAACCATCGTTTGGTGACACTGTGTTAGTTTAAAAAGAAAAATTGATGATTTATTTATTGAAATTAATCTCTTAAGATGATTTTATTTGATTGAGGGTTTTTGTTAGGAAAGCCTACAACATTTTCACCAACTGTCACAGCCTTTTATAAAAAAATTTTTTTTGCCGAATTTCAATAAAAAAATTCAAGTTAAGGTATGTAAGACATGAATACAACGTGGATTATGCAAAAAAGGTTCGTCAACATTCATTCTAAAAAATCTGATCTGTCCCTACAAACATTTTCCCTTTACTACACGGCTGTTTTAAACAATTTTATTATTTTAAAAGAAATTAAAAAGTATCTACAAATACGATATCTACGCTAAAACGAATTTTTTTGATTTATTTTTCTGCTACCAGCTACCACAATTTACATGAAGAACGAGGTGTCAAAATGGTCTATCTATATCCTTAAGTTACAAGTCTCCATATTAATTCAAATATATAAATATATTATGATTCTTACGATGCCGTTGAAATACTCAAATGTGAAGTGTTAAAATACTTTAAAAATACTGAGTTAAAATTTAATAAATTAAATAATATTTAAACAACAAATACTGCTACTGAAATATATATACTGTTTGCAAGTATATGAAAAATATTTTGAATATCATTTGATGAAAATTAAACGGTTAATAAAAGAATTTGTGTGCTTATAAAACGGATCATACACTACAAATCTTAGTTCATAGAGTTAGGCTTGAGAAAGTTTATCGACTATTAAATATATTTTTTGTACTTTAGTTAATAACAAAGAACTGAAATTAAAAAAACTTTCGGAATTTAATATATTTAAATATAATAATTTTAAAAGATTATATTTCACATTATAATTTATTAAAAAGAATAATTTACCGTTTTCTGACATTTGCGAGTGCGCATACTTCACAGCGGACAGCACTATTATGACGAACGTCAGCCCAGCCAGAGCTGATATAATGTAAGTAAATTTGGATAAGTCTGCTTCGAGAGAACTCAACTCATCTGCAGTTTCAGAATTCATTTCATCAGTTGATTATTTATACAGTAACAAGAGTTTTATTATCCAATCTCTCTTATTTAACATTCAGCTGCATCAAATACGTCAAAAACGTACACGCAGGGTTCATATAAATATGCGTAGATCGTCGCGTCACACATTGCATGTGATTGACAGGCGCTGGGGACATCATTGCATTCGACACCCCGTAACTGCAACACAGCAAGATCAAATACCCTGACCTTCACGCCAACTCAATTTGGAAATATGCCTTTCTAACTAAATAATAGAGATTCCTAGCGTGATCAGCAAAATAATTTTTTATATTCCAACTAGAGTTTTGAATCTTTCTTTACTTCGTTACCCGCTGTTAGAGTAAGTTGGAAATGTTTCATGTGGAGGAAGGCTATGATTTTGTTACAAAAGTTGGCGAACTTATTTTTATGGCTTATTTAACAATTCAATTCCAATTTTATATTAAAATCAGATGAAATGTTTTGACAAAATTAACCAAACGTCACAATTGCGGGTACCGAAAAAGTTTCTAGTCGATACAGGCAAACCCCTTTATAACGAACCTCTATACAATGAAAATATCTATTAAACGATTATTTATATTACCATTGGAATTTCACACACAAAACAGTTTCTATAAAACAAAAATAATTTCTTTATAAAATATACCACCAAAATTTATAAAGTAAAAGAAATATTCGAACATTTTTTAAAAATAATTTTTTGAGCATATTTGCCTGTAAATTAGACTATATTTTGATATAAATGTTTTACGTATTATGCTTTTTGCTATATATGTATATAGTGTAAACACATACATATAACATTAATTTAGTCTTCACATCTTCAGCAATTACACTATGCATTATTACTCTATATTATAACAATATATGATAAAAATGGTTTTTTTTTCATAAATATACAGCATAAAAGCACTTTAAGTAATAAAGAATTTTACTCGAACCAAATTCCATATAACGAATTTTCTATATAACGAGAAATTTTCCAGGAACCATCAAGTTCGTTGTACGTATACATAGGTAGATTTTGTTAAATGTAGCCTCAATATTATCAACTAAGTATATTATTGTGGAGGCTTCAGCCCCAAAGCCCACCAATTGGCTATGCCCTTTGATTTTTACAAAGTGTTTTGTCTAAAAATTCTAAATTCACCTCTACAATCAGTTCCATTGGCAGATACAAAGCCTTCCCTGCAGAGGCACATTTCCATCATTTGGCCGTTGGCAACCACTCGCATACACATCATAGTCTCATTGCATCCACCGTTGTTTTTGTCACAATCTTTTGTTATTGTTCAAAATGTTCTTACAGGTATTAATTGCTAATTGTTTAGTTTATATTAAAAATTACATTTTATGTTCATTGATTTTATTGTTCGATAAATTTGTGTAAAAACTGTTGATTTTATTTGCTATCGACAAATATTTTTTTTTACAATCATTAACCTTAACCATGAAATGAAAACGTTTACATGGAATTTTACAAATTATTTAAATTCGGTTTGAAATAAAATATCAATTTGTTATTATTTTCATTGTTAGTATTTTTTAAGTTACTAAAATTGTTGTTATTAAAACGGCAATTTTCGAATGTATGTAGTCAGCGAAACCAAATAGCAATACCATTTACTACATTAAATCTAGCGAACAACAAAAGTTCGTGAAGGTACTGACAACAAACATAGGACGTTTGTGAATATAATTGAATAAACGTGCAGTACACATTGCATATGATAGGTGGGATCGGATCATTTTATATACGAATTCAGTCAGTCTCTGCAAGAACAAGCCAGGCATTTCAGCCATTCTAGATTTTCACATACCTACAAGACGGATCCAAATGTAGTTAAGAAGTTTTACGTTTTTTTTTAATTTTTAAATAAAACTTTTTGACTTCTAGAAGAATATAATATTAATACATAAATATCTCTAGGTAATACTCAGTAAAACTTATTTTCTCAGTTTGAAATGATTGAAAAATTTAAAATAATTTTTTTATTACAATTTGATGAAATGAGATAACAATATATAATAATATTTGAATATTTTTATTTTCAAAATTCAACGAGGAAACCTCTCTTGTCACAAAGAACTCCAGTCCAACCAGACGAACAGACTCCAGATCCACAGTATGCTTTCCTACTTTCTTCCTTATCATTTATACAGTAGTTGTACTTCGTTGACTCCCCGCGTACATTGAGATCGGGAGATACTAAAAAAAGTTTATATTGTTAATAAAATCAAATACACATTTTTTCAAGAATATCAGAAATCGATTATGTTTCACTCAGATATGCAATCATAGGCATCCAATATTGCCGGACATAGAATTTTTTGATGGAATTGTCGGCTAACAAAGTAGAAACAAAAAGACACCTCCGTTTCATTTATCATCATAATTCTATTAAGTTACATTCAGATTTTTTTATATTTCGTAAAATTTTGAAAATTGATCATAGAGAAAATTGATTTATTGTTGAAAATTTACGATCGCTAAGCAGAGTAAACTCGGAGGGTTGTTTGCACTGCTCGAAGTTCACTTGATCCTTGAACTTCAATTTTTTTCCGCACTGGCATGTTTTGCTCTGACAAAAGATAAATTCAATAAAACTTTTTTCTCAGTACGAAATGATTGATTAGTTTAGAATAAATTTTTATTATTTAGAAGTTTTATGTTTTATTTTAAAACATTATGATTTATGATATACATTTATTTTCTTTGGACTGAATGTTCTTTGCTTTGTATGTAACTTCACTTTTCCTTTTTCTGTTGATCCGGTTGATAATAAACAAGTCAAGAACGTTGCTAAGCTTATTTCTCTTCTTTTAATGTTTTTCAATATTATATCAATTAATTAAATGATCTACGTGACAAGAAATTTAACAATTATAATTCGAAAACCTGGAAAAATAACTTTTTTAAATTTACATTTATTCCGCTGTATGGAAAGCCAAGCTTTTTGCACTTTTTCAAACAAATCTGTTTATCCAATACATCATCATGTTTATCCTCAAGCTCCAAATGCTTGAAACATCCGATGTCAATTATTTTGTCCGTTTTTTCTGTTAGTTTGCATAACGAAAGGATGATAATATAATTTACTTTCCTACAATACATTGCCTGATGTTGACAGCCGGTAACAAAATTACAATTCATTTGTTTTTTCGAATGATTATAAATTGTAGGACAAAGTTTACTGGCATATACAGAGTAGAAAGAAAGTCCTCCACACGATAATCCGTCTGAACATTTTGTGTTGCATTTCTCGGCATTAACTTCGTAGTCGACATTGTTTCCACAGCTGCACAGTATGCCTTCCTAAATTCATCAGGTTTCAATTTTTATAAAATGTCAAATAAACTTATTTAATTGTTAAATAAAGAATGAAAATTTGAAAGCAACATATTCCACAGACCTTCATTCCGTAGAATAAAGTTTCTTTACAATATTCAAAGCAAGATTTAACCATATGGATCCTAAGCATTTTAACATGCTTCATTTTAGCAAAACAACCTTTGTAGTCCATGCTGCTTTGAGGTTTAACTAGATCAAATGAACAATAAACAAACAGATTTAATAGAAGTTTCGATAAATGTATTCAAGCATTAACAATATCGTCTAGCGTGCTAATCAACAGCACTCATCAAATAACTTAGTAAATAAACGCTTTTTGGAAGCTATTCTAAAACCCGCCAAAATTTGAGAAATAGGAAAAAATTTGCAAAATATTTTTTTGAGATGAGAACCTAAAAAAACAGACCCAGCAAAAAAAATGTTTCGCTAAAAAACTATGTTAAGAAAATTAGGTTTAATTATTTTTACACTGTGCTTTATGAAGTTGCTAAACTAGTTTTATGAAAACAGTCCCAATTTAACTTAAAATAACAATTTACTGTTATTCCTTTATTCAAGAGATAAACAACACAAAATTGTAAGATATAAAATAAGATAGAATGGATAAACGCTATCAATAGAACAAGAAGCAAAATTAAAAGCCTGAGTCAAGAATAGGATGTTATTGAGTAGGCCTGGAAAAACCATAACACAGAGTTGTAGCAATTTTTGAGATAAATCTAGTAAAACCATTGTTACTAAAATAGGATAAATTTAAGATTTGACAGAAAGAAGGCAGTCAGAAATTATTACCTAAATTCTAAAACATATTCCAAAACCTTCATCATCAAAGCTGAACATTTCTTCATCAGGCGGGTTGCATTTGACTTCAAACGTCAAGCCATCAACTTTCTTATCCTCGTGTTTCAACTCCAAACAAATGTCATCACCGCACCCTCCATTGTTCTTTCGGCAACCGTTTTCAGAAATCATAGTTGTGATGTTGGTCAAATCGGTAGTAATTGTCATCCCTTGACTCGTGGAATTATTCATATCTTGTTTTGCAATTTTTGTAAAATAAAAGTTTAAATTTTACGAATATCTAGAGTTCAACAACCAATTTTTAGTTAATAATTTTTACATTAGCTAACGGCACAAGCGTTCAGATACATACAAATTTTAATATGTTATAAAATTCTGCACCTTTCTCATGGCAAATTATTCCGCTCCAGCCTGGCAAACAAACTGAGGATGCACAATAATTCTTGGTGCTCTCTTCCTCGTCATTCAGGCAGAATTGGTATATTGTTGAAGGGGTGTACTTATTTTTATCCAGAGAAACTGTTGCAGTAGAAATTTGCATCGATCAAATATTTTATTCTTTAGTGACTTGAAATAAATTGTCTAGATTATTTACATTTTGGCTTGGACTGGTAACTAAAACTTTTGATTAGCATAGTTTTATTGAGATTAACATGATTAACATAAATTTATAAGTTTCAATTCGCGTTGAAATTTAATTGAAAGTTTCTAAAACAAATAAAAACAACTGCCAATATTAACCGTCGTATAGTAAACTATAATTTTTTGGATCATTATCACATTTACGAAGTTGTGCCTGCATGAAGAGTTCAACTCTATTCGTACAATAGCATTTTTTCTATAAATTAATTAACATTCAAATGAAAATCGTTAATTCTGAATTTGCCGGAAGATAATAAAATTTCCAATTTTATATATTTTTCTCAAAATAGCGGTGTGATGGGGGAATGTTTAATGTGCCTGGACCTGCTGTTGCACTGACCGGAATCGAATACAAGAAGAACCTCCAGTTTATGTTCAGCTGGCATATGCTGATTCTGATATCAATTCTGAAATTTGGTCTGAACTGAATAGTCAGTGCCGGATCGTGTGTTGGGCCCTTACAACATGCAATGTGTTGAAGCATGAAGTCAAGCGTCTTTGGATGCACCGTGTTTTTGTTGTAAGCACTAATAAATATATTCTTTAATTTTATTATTTTAAATATATCTTGAATTAAAATCAACTAAATATGACACAAAGTAAAAAAAATTTGCTAACTAACTTTTGACACGAAGCAATATTTACACATATTTTTGAAGCATGTTTCTTGGCACATTAATACGGATAGATGAATCTGGACCTTATGTAGCAAAGAAAACGAGATAACATTGAAACAACCGACCAGAACAACTTGGTTTACTATAAATTTTTACGTGATTTATATAATTATATATATATATATATATATATATAATTATATAAATCTCTATATATATATATATATGCCCATCTTGCGACCGAATGGGTTCGTAAACAACGCGATGTTGTTCTTACCTATTGGTCGCGACACCTCAATTTGAGTTTCTTGGTTACAATAATTGAGTTGTGTTATCTTAAACCTTATTCGGCAGGCTACTGACGAGTCTCGTGAGAGACGAAACGTACGTCTGGCCTATGGCGGGCAATGGTTTACCAATAATATATATATATATATATATATTTACAACAACAGATTTTACAACAGAACATTTTACTTTCATATACAGAAATGTAACCTTCCCCCCCACAAGGAAAGCCATCAGAACAACGTTGATTACATTTTTTAGTATCGACTTTGTTTGCAAGAGTGGTATTACAAACGCATGTTCTTTTATCCTGAAACCGTAAAAAACATTTAGAAATAGAAATTGAATTAAATAAAATAAAAACAAAATTTGCAAAATATTGTCTTTTTAAGTTACTTATTTAATTTAATAATAAACTAACTGTCATGCCATAATATGAACTGTTGGATGGTTTGCACTGAGTGTAACATCTATTTATGGTTGGGGATGAATGTGGAAAATCACGAATAGTATTGACGGCATAGCAGCCTCTGTAATTTTTAAACCTCAATAGAGTTTCATTTATGCCTAAATGAAAACATTATTAAAAAAAGTTGAAATTAATCGTTGATAAATTCACTTTAATAAGTAACATCAGTAGTCTAAAAGATTCGAGTTTGATTGATCGAGTCCTAACAAGCTCGAAATCATTTTTAAATTTTCAAATTAACAGAATTTATGTTATACTTTCATTTTTAATTGATTGTGTATTTAAAAAATTCTTCACAGAAACCAAATTTCAAACATACTTTCAATTGCTGCCGTTGGATGGTAGGAAGCAAGCAGGACAACGAAGACTACCAGAGATAACTTTCTCGGATCCATGAAGCACAACTCGTGCCTGATGAATAATCACCATTTATATTTTTAACATCAACTCATCCATCGAATCGTCTGTTTGCACGTCTATTTATAAAAGTTGGCTGATGTTACACATGTCATTTGATTTTGGAAAAACATTTTTTTATATTTTTCATGGAACGAAGTAAAAGTAAGTATACTAAAATTTAAAAACTGTTTTTTGTTTATTATTATTGTGACGTCATCAAAAAAATATGAAATAAATATTGAATCGAATTCTAGTTGTATAAACTACTCTGGCGACAGAATGGAGTAACGGTAAAGTTTTAGTCTAAATCAGCGTTTACTTCTCTGATAGCTTTCTCTGGAACTCTGGAAGTTTCTACCTCCTTCTTTTACTACTTCTTCATAACTCAAGAAGTTTAGAGCGGATCTCAAGATCCGTCTGTTTGTGATATTAATTGAAGAGAGCTGTTGAACATCGCGAAAACCGCGCTTTTAAAACTAGTCGAATGTTTGATTTAAAAAAAATCATTTTATTAAAACTATCAACATTTTTGAAACTTTCATGAAGAAAGGAATGTTTTAAATTATTTTTTTAATCATTAGAACAGGGTCAGAGCAACTGTTTTTGTGGAATTTCGACATTTTTCTTTCAAAATACCTAGACCTATATATCGCATTCGTTTATTTTTTTTTAACATTTAGTTCTTAATAAATTGCTAAAATAGTAAATAGTCTTTGAAAGGTTATGCTGTATGCTCAACGTAGTTAGTTTCGTACAAGTATAAGATTTGGTATGAATTATTATAGCACAACAACAATTAATTTAATCTCGTTTCTATTTTGAGTAAAATTTGAAAATAAGAAAATTATTCCAACTAGGTACAATTATTTGATAATTTATTATTTTTAAACAAATAGGAACGCGAAATAATGATAACTATTTTTATTTTGATTTATAGTATGTTTATTTAAGGATGAGACTAGTTTTAATCGAAACTTGACAGATTTTTTTTTAATGAATTATCCAAATGTAAATTAAAAATTTAATTTAATCAATTTAATTTTTAGATTTTTCACCAATAAAAATTATTTGAATAAAACAATTTTTTACATTTTTTTAATTTTTCAGATGTATCAGCACGTGATAAGCGGGGATCTCTTGTCATTCGAATCCAGAAACTGCAACAGCAGTGCCAGCCACCTTGTTCAATGCACCATCGTCATGGGCTCATAACAATAAAGATGATGGGCAATTCAAAAATGTCAAATAATTTTCACGTTATATCATATTCACTCTTGATTTTTAAGAACCTGCGGAATAACAAACACTTGACGATTGTTGGATGCTACAACACTGGTGTTGGAATTATAGAAATCATTGAAGTTATAGCATCGGTGTTGGTAGTTAGCGTTCAAGGATTTACAACACTATAAATGATAGCGTAAATATAGGGCAGACCATTTTTAACTGAAAATTATGAGCCGAGCATAACAATCACTAGTTATAAATGTTTTCACAAAAAGTTTTAGATGTAATTAGCTGAACCTAGCAGAGTTGGATTGGGCTCCCTTCGTTATCCACAGTTAGCAACACTTTTTGGTCACTATTAACAATATGTTGTTAAACATTAAACAGACATTTAAAACGCTGTTTCAAACAGCATGACTGCACAAACTCTTGTGCCTAAACTGAAAAAAAATTTTGCCATCTTGCTTCAGGGCCCCACACATACATTTCTCAAGTTTCCTTTCCTGCCCTAAATGTAGTCTACCCCCTCACTGTTAAGGTTGTCTGAATGCGTCCTTAAAACCTACACACTCAATGATGAAATACGAAGCTCCAAGAAATAAATTAACGAAAGCAAATAAAGGTATTGATAAATATAGAGATTCAAGAAGTAAAGAAATTAAAACGATTTAATTTTTAGACTAATTATTTTTTAAATGACTGCTGCAAAAAATGTCATTTCAACCTCTGTTATCACAGAGTGCTCCAGTCCAACCCAGCAAGCAAACAAAGAGTGAAGCACGCCGATGTGGGCGAAAAATAAAGTTGAAAGACCAAGTAAATATAGAACAGTGTTCATCACCCGTATTCACGCTACTGACTTTTGAATACATTTTTTCAAGATAAATATTTCTTAAGGAAATTATTCAAATTTATACATTAGCCTGATTTGTATGTCTATCACAATCCGACAAAATACAACTACTGCATAAACGATAATATATATATATATATATATTATGAATAATACTTATTTCTGAAATGAATAACCAACTGGTTAAGTTCTCCAACTGGTTCACTGGAAACAGGTTGGTTTTGAATTCAAAAAAATCCTGCTATTTAGTCTTTGGCCCTAAAATCAAAACGAACAATGATATCTTCTCTGGCCTAACCTGATATTATACTGGTATATAATATATGTTTGTTTCTTACTGATATATAATATATGATGTTTCTTGGCCTGTTTTCACTGATGATACCAGCTTAGAGACAGATTATAAAAACTTTTTTCTAACCTATTTGGATTGTATTAATACTGCATGTCCAATAGTCACCAAAAAGGACCGCTTTAGAAAACCTTGGATGGATATTAACTTGTATAACTACAGTTTGCGCAAGAATGCTTTATATAGGTTTTATATATGTAACCCTACATTAGAGAATAAAAACGCATATATTAAATCAAAAAATTATTTTATTAAACTAAAGAGAGTTAAAGAAAAAGAATATTATGACAATAAGTTTAAAAAATGTAAAACGTCTTAAGAAAAATGGTCCGAAATAAATAAAATAATAAGATCAAAAATTGACAAAACACATCTGTTCAAATGTAATGATTCGTTGTTAACAAAATTGAATAGTGTTAATGAAATTAACACATTTTTTATTGATCAATGTAATAGACTTATTTGTCATAACACTGCAGAATTTAATCTGAACAGTTCGATGATGATGGATCATGATTTTCCATCATTCTTAACCGATGCATCGCCTGATGAGGTGATAATGATTGTTAATAGACTAAAACTAAAAAACTGTTTTGACAGTGATCTTTTATCCACCAAATTATTAAAGGGTACTATTTACCCCATAGCTGGTTCAATTGCCACTTTATTCAACAAATCAATCGTCGTTGGCCAGTTCCCTAATAGACTGAAATTGGCAAAGGTACTACCTATTTTCAAGGGTGGTGATTGCAATCAATATGGCAACTACAGACCCATATCGATTCTATCAGTATTTTCAAAAATTTTTGAAAAACTAATGTTTGATAGAATGTGGTCTTACATATCTAAACACAGAATGATTAATGGAAATCAATTTGGCTTTGTTCCCAAGTCATCAACTGAGAAGGCTATTGCTATGCTGTATGGGACTCTCATAAATAATTATGATTCAAGGAAGCTTAGCTTAGGCGTTTTTATAGATCTAAGCAAGGCATTCGATTTAATTGACCACAATATTTTATTGTATAAAATGTCTAAGTATGGCTTTCGAGGTATAGTACTGAGCTGGTTCAAGTCTTACCTATACAATCGGTGTCAATATGTCTGTATTGAAGGTGTTGAATCGTTGCCCAAGGAAATAGTTTCTGGAGTTCCCCAGGGTTCAATCTTGGGACTGCTTTTGTTTATTCTGTTTATAAATGATATTTTTTTAATATCAAATGTGTGTACCACAATTTTATTTGCTGATGACACGACTATATTCTTGTCTGACGAAGACCCGATAAGACTATTTTCTGAAATGAATAACCAACTGGTTAAATTCTCCAACTGGTTCACTGGAAACAGGTTGGTTCTGAATTCAAAAAAATTCTGCTATTTAGTCTTTGGCCCTAAAATCAAAACAAACAATGATATCTTTTCTGGCCTAACCATTCACATAGGTGACTCAGTGATATCCAGAAACTCGTCAGCTAAATTTCTGGGAATTATTATCCAGTCTGACTTGAAATGGAATGAGCATATAAATTCGTTGGTAAGCAAATTATATAAAATTACTGGAATTATTTATAGATCACGCAATAAATTAAGTACTAAAATCATGTTTATGCTATATTACTCCCTAATCTATCCATATCTCCTATATGGAAATGTTTTTTGGGGAGCTTCTTATGATTATTTAATAAAATCATTGACAATAGTACAAAAAAGATACCTTAGGGTTTGTTTTTTTTCTGAAACACCTTGATCATACACTGGCAATATATTCCGATTATAGTATCCTCAGTATTGAACAGCTTAATAGGTATCTAACCTTGTGTTTCGTTTATAGAGTGTTATATGATGCTGAGTTCAACATGTTAGGCTCATTTGAAACGGTGTCAACAAACACTAGGCAAAAAGGTTTGTTGATACCAATGACTTGCAGAACTGATTTAAATGCTAGATACTGGGCGGTAAGAGGAATTCGTCTTTGGAATTCCTTGGAACTAGGTGAGAAAAAATTTTCCGGATATAATGAATTTAAAAAATATATAGAAAACTTATGCAGATCAATGTAGGTATGATGCTTTCTTTGTTTAATTTTGTCGTGTTTTATTTAATTGTTTTACATCTGATTGAATATTTAACCTCCTTACTTTAAGTTATAAAAATGGATTTATTGGGTGTATTTATATTTATCGATATACTAAAAATGTTTATATTTGTATCTCATATTGTTGCACAACTAGTTAAGGTGGTCAGCACTTGCTTTCGTATATATGATCTCCTGTTTCTTTTCGAATAAAATTCTGGAAAAAAAATATAATATATATAAACATAAATATATATATATATTATATATATATATATATATATAATACGTGAGTTTATAAAGGGTGAGAATTTTCGACCCGCTCCCGCGAGTACGGTCGGCCAGTACGAGCACATGAATTACACCATCTCTCACCACAACCAAAGGTGCATTTCTGTAAACACCCAACTCGTTTTAGGCTAGACGCGTTTCGTCCCTTATGGAACTTATCAGTAGCCCGAGCTTAAAAACCAACTTTGTGCAATTATTATCTTAGTAAACAAAATTGCAAACTAAGTTATTTTAAAACTGCTATATATGAATAAATTTGAAAAACTTTTTGTAATGTTTGCCATTTTTTTGGAAAACATCAACAAAAAATAAACAAAGTTGGATTAAATTTTATAATTATTCCATTTATTACCGGATATTTTTTAGCACATAATTTGATGAATGAATGTGAGTATGGTAAAGAAACAATAATAATAAAAATGATAAAACTTTTTCTCAATAATTTAAATAAGCCTCAAAGAACGGTGCAACAGAAAATGTTTAACTAGGGGCTGTCCATGAAGGAATTCCCGCTTTGAAGGTAAAGGGCAAAACAATTGGTGAAGCCTTGTGAAAAAGTCGCGAGAACTTTTTTTTTTTTCTTTCGATTACCAGTTACGCTTTGTGCATTTGCAATTTTATTTAGTGACTTTACAGAATGTTGATAACATAATTTTCAGCAAAAATCTGTTATACAAATTTGTATTCGTTCAATAGGCTTTGCAGTAATAATCTTCTCGCATTTATTCCAACCGAGAGGTTATTCAGGTGTTAATTTAGATAGGACGCTATTAGGTGCAGTTGGTTTTAATTTCTAACCATGATGTGATGGGAATTTGCATGAATTATTTTGAATTTTAACCACCAGATAGTAACTTCCGAGAATGTCGTTGATAAATTATGACATAGGGAGAGTTTAAAAGGGTAACTTCTTGAGACAGGTGCAAGGTAAAGATTCCAAAAACACAGAAGAAAAGTGAGACACCCAGTATGAACCGCCCTACCCTCGTCATGATAAAATTTTCTACTTGTCCAAAATGCAAAATTTATAATAAAATAAGAAGGTCATAGAAAATATTTTCATAATTTTTTTTTATCAGCATTTCATTATTACAATACAACAAATTGAAAGAGTTTATTAATTGTTATATCAGAAAATAATATGACCTAGTGGTCTTTCCTGAATATTTTTCAGAACATAAATACGTACAACTAGTTAAATACAATCTATTCATGATTTATTTATTATGAAATATTATTTTGAAATGATTTTCTTAAATTTATTTGAAAAAAGTTCGTAAATAAATTATAACCATAACGCCAAATCAAAATTTGAGCGAAAACATTGAAATTAAATAAATGTGTAAAATGAGGAGGAAATAATTTTCTTATGGTATAATAATAGTAATAATTATACAAAAAAAATAATGAGCTTAATAATATTAAAAATGGTATCAAAAGACCTTATATACCAAAAACCATAATCATATGTCATAATTATAATAATAATTACTAATTTATTTATTATTATAATTAAGGAATAATATTATTACAATCATAATTTATTATAGTAATTAATTTTATCACTTCATTCCTAGGAAAAATACTTGATGCTAAAATATTCATTCACTCCTAATCAATTCAAATCTTATGTTTTTACAAAGAAAAAATCTAAACTCACGCACACCACACAAATACACACACAAACACACACACAGATTCCCACACACACACACAGATACACAATGTCTCACGTACACACACACACACACACACACACAAAACACACAGACACACAAGATAAAAAAATGAGTATCAAGTGTCAATTGTTTACATTACACACACACAAACACACCCATAAACACACACACACACAAACACACACATATATACAGATTATTTATATGCATACCAAGATATTAATTACCCGATGTATCATTTAGCTACTAATTCCAAGCCAACTACAAATATAGACAGATGCCTTGAAAACATGGTTGATACTTCATGGATACCTTTGATATTACGTTTCATTAATCTGTGGTATTTTTGACGGTTTTACATACATCAGCATATGGTATTGTCTTAAACACAAGCAATTCTGTAGACGCGAATGTTGGTACTATCAATAAATTAATACACATGCAATGTCGACAAAGTTATCAGTGATTACCATAACAGACAAATATGCAAAGTAAAAGCAAAGATACCAATGATACCGTTATAGAAAAATGCAGTAGGTACAGTTAAAAATATCAATAATACTCCTATAGATACCAATGAAACAACGTTTTGCAGTGCCAAATGTATCAATAATGATACCACTGATGATACCAGTACGGATATTTGAGGTATTTTCAATGTGGCGGCAAAACTTCTGGCGTGTATGTGTCTCTGGTGCTGGCCCGGGTGCGGAGACTTGTGGTGCTGTCTTGCTCTCTCATCCGATTGGTAGGTTTCTGTGGTGGTTCTCTGCTCTGATTGGTGGGTTTGGATTGTTGGTTTATTGGTTGGATGATTGGTTGGAAAAAAAAATGATTGGTTCGATGATTGGTTTATTGGTTGGATGATTGGTTTGATGATTGGTTTATTGGTTGGATGATTGATTGATTGATTAATTGATTGATTGACTGATTGATTTATTCAATGGTAAAATGATTAAAGGAATGTTTATGAAGATAGAATGATATAGCTAGTAAGCGATTTAACTAAGTGATTGAATGATTAAGCGGTTGATAAACTGTTGACCGGTGAAGACATCATCATCATGGTCGTCTTCATCATCATCATCATGGTCGTCTTCATCATCATCATCATCTTCATCATCATCATCATCATCATTTTCATCCTCTTCTTCGGCGTCATCGTCATTGTTACTAAGAAAACTTAATAGTGAACTTATCGAAGCGTGTAATTGTTGCTGCTCAAATATATGGGATGCTAATGCATACATGGGCGTTTTATTATTATTATTATTATTATTATTAATATTATTATTATTAATATTATTATTCTTATTATTGCAATTCCTATTATTTATTTCTAGCATTCTTTCAACTACGCTGGTATGTTTTTTTGCAGTTGAATAATAGATACTTTAATCAATTTTATTTAATGTTTTCATGTATATATGCATGTGTGTATGTTCGCGCGTGTGTGTGTGTATGTATGTGTGTGTGTGTTTGTGTGTGCCTATTTATGTTTTGTATGTTTGTATGCACTGGTCTTTAATGATGAACGATGTTTTGCCAGTTGAGCTCCATCGACAGAATTAGCGATGATATCGAAGATGGATGGTGATGATGAAGATGACGATGTTTGTGTGTGTTTGTTTGTGTGTGTGTGCTTGTTTGTTTGTGTGTGTGTGCTTGTTTGTTTGTGTGTGTGTTAGTAGTTGGTATGTTGTTGTTTGTAATATTTAGATGTCAATTTATTTTGTTGGCAATAAGTTACTCAAGGGATTTAATACTTTTTCCAAATTTTCGAGGCATTGATATTTTGTCAGATTCGTTTTGTCAAACAGGTACGTGTGTGTGTTGTTGTTTGTGTGCGTGTGTGTTTTTATGTGTGCGTGTGTGTGCGTGCGCGCGCGTGTGTGTATTATGATTTATATTGTTTACCTATAGTCTATTACACAATCTTTTTATCTATTTAATTTTTTTGTTGCTTTAATTTTTTTAATTTTTTTTATTTTCCTTCTATCATTTTATCTGTTTTGTCTTTTAAAAAATTACAGTCGTCAGCATCGTTCAATTAAAACATTTATAATATATTTAATAATTTATTATCAATATAGCGAAAGTTGTACCCGTTTTTTTTTATATAGAAGCATATCTCAAAATGTATTGTTATGTTGCTAGCTCTTCACAGTTCTACGACAGTCACCGAACGAACAACACAGTTTGTTCTCGGGTAAATCCTTTCTCTTTCCGTGAACTCGCTCGCTCAACTTTAATTAACTCGATATTGTTTGTGTACATAAAATAATGTGAGATGACTTCAATTGGCGACTCAAGTGTGCTGAGTATTAATTAGTGTTTTAAATGTTATAAAGTTTAATAATAGAAATCGAACAAGAAACGACTCACTCATTATTGTAAATATTATTTTATTGTTTAATATTATAACAGAACTTGAATTGTGAAATTGAATAAACCTAATAAAAAAAATGTAAAGTTTGTCAAAGAGTGTTTAAAAGTGTGTGTTAGAGTCTTAAAAGTGTTTAAGAGATAACTAAGATGATAACACTTAACTTAACTCTTGTCAATCAATCAATCAATCTTCGTTTAGCGCCCAGAGACCGCTCGCCTATAATTATATTATAATATATAATGAGACCTTGCTCCTTAGAGCTTAACTAGTTGTCTAGCTCCTACTAACCAGTCAGTTCCTATTGTATGTCACCTCATTCCTATTATAGCAAAGTATTATATGATCTTATTAGTTATACGTTATCTTATATTAAGCTGCTTTTTGTCTGTAAATTTGCTGTCTTGTTGAGAACTACTTTTATAACCTAACTATCATTATAAGTGCTTGCTTACTTTAACACATTTCTATATTAGACCTATATTTACTTATAAATATAACATAATTATATATATATATATCAATATAAATAAAATTATATATTATAAAAAATGCTACGTGTTATTTATATTATTATTTGGTTTTCCTGTATAAATATTTTTCATAAGTTCACATTTTGAATTTGGAACGGTTCTCCTATGAAGCTTGCTTATTAGATCACCTCTAACACGAGTTTTGCATTAAGATATAAAACGCCCGCTCATTAAACAAAACCAAATGTATAATAATAATATAATTTCGCTACTACTTTCAATCCTACTACTACAAGTGCTGCTACTACTACTACTACTGCTTCCACTACTACTATTACTGCTTCTGCTGCTACTCTACTACTTTTGCTACTTCTTATTATATTACTGCTGCTGCTAATACTACTACTTTACACAAAAATTTACACAAACACACCACACACAAAAAGAGTCACATACACACACACACACCACACACACAAACACACATGCAGACATAAGAACAAGAAGGAGTTAAATTAGAATAAAAAACCATCTCCTATTCTTATTAAGATTGAAGCTTCTTATTATTTTTTGCAAAGGCAGTCTTCAGAATTTTGAATAAACAAAAACATTTTGACTGCATAAAATTGCTTGACAACTTATGAGAAAGGAGTGGAAGAAAAAAATAAATCATTTTTTCAAGTTTTTAAAGAGTTTTTTTTCTAATTAAAGTAAAAAAAGGCAAATTTGTCATTGTTTTATTACGGTCACGTAGACCAATTTGTTTTTGAATTTTAAATTCAGGCATGCGATTACTCTGATGTGTTTTTTTTTCTGAAAATTTTAACGTCAAGCTATTTCGAACATTATTTTTTTAGTAAGTTTTTTTTAAATTAATTTATATATTTATTTACATTTTGGCTCAAAAAGTTGTCGCTCTTTTATTATTTTATTCAATTAAGAATTCAATTATTTATAGAAGCATGCAACTTAGACACGCCTGCAAGCATCTAGACGTATGATATGAATAGTTATGTTGCTTGCGACACTAGACAGCAGTAGACAACACTAGACAGCATTAGACAACACTAGACAGCATTAGACAACTCTAGACAGCATTAGACAACACTAGACAGCATTAGACAACACTAGACAGCATTAGACAACACTAGCAGGGGCGTCATTTCAGATTTTGGTTGGGGGGGCGAACTTATGTGGTCTATGACTTAGCATGAACATATATATATATATATATATATATATATATATATATAAATAAAGTAAGTTTATTAATATATATATATATATATAATAAAGATCACGGCGTTTTTTACAGTACTCAATCTATATAATAGTTTTTCGATTCTTCGAATAATTCTCCAATCTACCAAGCTTAACTTGTTAATACTATTAACAAAATTCCTATTTACAGAAGATGTCATTATCTACATGTATGCATATAGTACTATTTCGACTACCTAGTCTCGTCAGTGCAACATTATAATAAATTTTACATTTTTAAAGTTTTTAAAATTTCTAAATTTTTAAAGTTTTAAAATTACTAAACTATATATCCTATTATATCCTTTTTACAAAGAAGTTAAAGTTAGAACTTTTATAATTTATAAATTTAATATTTTCTAATTTTTCTTAGGGGGGGCAATTGCCCCCCCTGCCTCCCTCCAAATGACGCCTCTGAACACTAGACAGCATTAGACAACACTAGAAAGCATTAGACAACACTAGACAGCATTAGACAACACTAGACGTCATTAGACAACACTAGACAGCAAACAACATACATACATACAACAACAAACAGAAGCCCAAACTGCAACAAAACATACAAAGTCATAAGGCAGCCTAATTTTTCGAAGTTTATGTGCGAGAGATAATATAAAGTTGGCTCTTGTGAAATAAAAAAAAAGAACCCTTGAATTTTAAAGGTACCGCAAACACGTAACATACTAATTTCATCGTAACGTTTCATTATCCTAAGACACGAAAAGGCACATTCATACGCACACACGCACCGACAAACACACACACGTGTATTTGTACATAAGCACATGCATATGTACATACACGCACATAAATTGGAAAATTCATATACATCTGACAATTTTTTTGTAGAAAAAACTGATAATAAATAAAAAAATTTTAAGGGAAAGCATAATTTAACGTGTCTATAAAAAATGCTTTTTCGCTTATTGAAAAAACACAAATGCATAAACATATGCTAGATTGAGGCATACACGCACCCACATCCAATTACATAATAAACACACATACATACACGCATAAACACGTATTTTTTTCATTTATTTATTTATTCAAAACCAAAAAACTCTGCACAATAAAAAATAGCAATCAATTGTCTTCGGAGACCAAATAAAAAATTAACTTGTATAGGCAATTTACACACACTAACCCTAACCCTAACCCTAACCCTAACAGACACACACGCACACTCACCAACAAACACTCACATTTAT
>NW_008705063.1:790471-807870 GCF_000326865.2 Helobdella robusta | reverse complement strand
GTACAATACTAAAGCGGCATCATGACCAGCAAGCCTGTCTTCCTGACGATGAATAGGCTGACAGACACAAATACCTCACCTCGAACATTATCCAAATCTTTTTTTATTTTTAAAAAATTACAATTGATTAAGGTATTGAGTTGTGTTGTTGTTGGTTGTTGTGGTTGGCTCTTTGTTGTTGCAGCTGTTGTTGATGTTTTGTTTTTACTTTTTGATATTTGTTTGGTGGGCGCGAAAACACTTTGGCATATTTTCGGTAGATTTGTTGTTGTTGCATGTTTTATTGTGTTATCACTTTTGTTGTTGTGCTATCATCTTGTCTAGGTTGAACTTTATAAAGCCTTGGATCTTTAAGTGCACATTTTAATGTCCATTCTCATTGCGGCTGATTCATTACAGCTGTTCGTTGCATATTTTTTCAGCCATCTTCCTATTATCTCCTTCCCGAATCATTATACTCTAATATATTTTAAGATTCATATAGAACTTGTCCTATAGAGATGCTTGTTAACATAGAATACTAACGCAGCTATCACTAGAACTACTAAGTGCATTATGTTTTAAGTTTAATATAGCACTTATTTGGAGCTTGTTTTACCAAGGCTTTGATTAATATTTGACGTTGACGTGCAGTTCGGTTATGAAAAGAGAAAATTACTACAGATAATCCGACGGGGACATTTGAAGTTTTTTGGTCACATCATGCGGAAGGAAAGAATGGAAAATCTAACAACTACTGGAAAGATTGCATGGAAAAGAGATCGTGGTCAACAACGAATAACATTCGTGAGGTCCTTGTGTCACTTGTTGAATATCACCACATTTCAACTACTACATTTCAACTACTACCAAGTGTTAAAGATCGGGTTTTGTGAAGGTCGATGGTCGCCAATGTGCTGAAAGGATAAGGCTCGAGGAAGAAGAAGATGTACTTGAATAAAGAAAATCATTTGTCTAATCATTAAACTTATTTTCAATTTTTTTTACTCAGTACGTTTTTACGCTTTTTGCGTTTGAGAAAGAATTTTCAGTAGTTTACACTAAATGTGTAGTTGCTTGTTTAATTGTGTGTTGTTTGAATGTATGTTTATGTATCGCTGTGAGTTTTGTTGTGTGTTTGTTTGTGTACTTTTGCTGTGTGTTCGTTTGCTTGTTCGTTCAGGTGAGTATGTTTATTCGTTCGTACGTTCGATCGTTCATGTGTTCATCTCCGTGTAAACATGTCATTGTAAACACTCATACACAACTGTAATTGATGTTTATTTGTGTGGTAGATTCCCTTTATATTTTTTAATGTTGATATTTGTAGTTGTTTCGTTCATGTTAATTTGTTGTTGTTTTTGTCTTTTTATCGTTGTTTATATATATATATATATATTATATATATATTTATACATATATACACATATACATATATATATATATATATATACATATATATATATATATATGTATATATACATTGGTTGTGTGTTTATGTAGGTAGTAATTTGTGCACCGAGCTTATTAATTGGTTTATGCCGTAGTTGGCTGTTTTATAGTGACGCGTGTTCAGGCGTGTGTGTGTGTGTGTGAGAGAGAGAGAGAAAGAGAGAGAAAGAGAGAGAAAGAGAGAGAAAGAGAGAGAGAAAGAGAAAGAAAGAAAGAAAGTGTTTAAGGGAGTGTTTAATTATTATTATTTTTAATGTTCGGTGTAATTCTTTGTTGGCAGTTATTTCATACGCAACGATGATTATTCCAGATTAATGATCAACATAACATGTATGAGTGGAGTGCACCAGTTTGTATGCGTTTGTATGTCTTTTTGTATATCTTTCTATATTATTTGTATACCTTTAAATGTTTTTTGTATATCTTTGTAAGTTTTTTTGTATATTTTTGTATGTTTGTTGTATATCTAATCTAACCCTTAATTTTCTTTGTCCAAGTGAAGAAAAAATTCAGACAATCATTATCAGCTTCATTTATTAATATTTACTAGTAGCTCAACTGCACAGGAGTTTTGAATGTATACCAGCTATTGAAGCTTTCGCATATAAAACCCGTTGTAAGCGTAAGATGGAGTTTTGTGGAGGTCGATGGTCGCCAATGTCCCGAAAGGATAAGGTACGAGAAAGGAGAGGATGAAGTGGGCATATATTTTACAATGCAGTATTTTTTAACCGGATGAGCACTGATCACATAACTAAATCACATAATTGTTATTACATGCTAACTAAAGCTTGCTGACATCAGCAATGATGATTGATGGAGACAAATGAGGCATGTTTTTATTGTTAGCAAGCATTAGCAAAGGCTTATTATTTAAATGCAGACATGTTCAGCTGGGTCATGCAACCTTTTCTTATGTGCGTGCCTGTCTAGCTGCAGACACCATCATTAATTTCTAGTCTTGCACGTGTGTTGAGACAGCGCGCGACATCACTTTTGCTCACATAAATTGGTGCCGTCAGCTGGACAGATCATTTTGGAATTTTTGTTTACTGTGTTATAATTTTGATTTGATTGCTAACGTCAAGTTGTAATTGATATGACAGCAGCAACTAGATCCCAGACAGAAGTTTATCTTCAGGGATGTACTGTGACTGAATTAACTGGCAACAAGCCGCCATGACTGGCCATTTTCTACATCATCACCTGAAACCGCATGAGACCATCAGACAGTCATCAACTGTCACAGTAGAAAAGATAGCAAAATTTTGGCACAAAGCAAGAACACCAAAACTGTCACACTAAATTATAAAAAGCATTTGAAGAGGGGCGTTTGCATTAGAAAAACAAGAGCCGGCAATCCCAGACGCATTAGTCTAAAAAGGCTGGGTTTTTTTTCCGATTAGATGATCTTAATGATATTGCTCATGCCAGGCAGACATAACTGGACAACAAAAGACTCTCGTTGTTGGAACTGCGGCCAAATACGTCAGATGTCAGCAGTGCAGAAAGGAACTAACATTCTACTTTGAAAAGTTGTTTACTGGAGAACAGACTTGTGTTTGATTGTATTTGAAGACAATGTTCAAGATTCAAACTTAAAATCTCTTGCATAAATGTATTCTGGAATTACTTTACATTTTTTCAAATTTTAAAATAATTTGCTATATTTTTGTTACCTTTGATGATATTGGGCTACCTATACATATAACATTAAGAGACTCAAAGGTTATTTTTAATATTTTTAGATGAGGAGGAAAAGTTCGGAGGGGTAAGACCATTAATAATCACAAATTTTATTTTTTGGGCTGTTTAAGCTCCGCGTTAGTGTACATTTGTATAAAAATAAATTGAAAAAACTGTTCTGTGTTTGTATGTGTGTGTATATGCGCGTGTGTGTGTGTTTGTGTGTGTGAGCACGCGCTTATAAGGAAAGTGATTTTTTTCCTACGCGCCAGCGATTAAGGCCGGCGAATGCATGTTTATTCTGGAGAGTAATTTATTTTGATTAAATTGACTTTACCGCTAGCAACATTTTATTTAAATAATAAAAACATAAAAAAGAAAAAAAAATTTCAATTAATTTTCACTTTGAGGTCACTTTCATTTTCACTTTCACTCACTATATTTAACAAATTAAACGCGTGAAAAACATTTTAAAAAAAGGGAATTCGTTTTTCTCTACTTTTCTAACAAATTAACAAAAACAATTTTAATGGCTGTTTTGACAACTAACAATTGAAAAAAAATTATTTTGGATCTATTATTAACAACAACGACAACAACATCAACAACAACAGTAGCAGCAGCAGCAGCAGCAACAACAATAATACTAATAAAAATATCACACTATAAAAACACAGATAAAAAAATACGTAAAACGCATTTAAAAAATGAAAAAAAAACATTTTTGTTCATTTGCACATGTAGCCAGATTTGAAGAGTGACACATTTTTGTTGATAACAAATTTTCATCGGTAAAACATATGCACAGAGGTTCGCTGCCTCGTGTGCACTTAACAATGCAAACTATCATTATTGAGGATAGGGATCGATTTTTTGTTTTGCTTGCATTTTTTACTTTTTATTTTAAAATATTTCAACGATTACTCCTGAATGTTTCTATGTTTCCTAAATTTAAAATCCAAAATTTCCAGTTGTTTCAATTCTAATGTTGAGACAGTTTTATTGTAATTTTTTTATGTTTCTTCATCTACGGTGAGTTAGATTTTGTGTTGCTTTCAAACGCTGCTTATTAAGTTTTATCATTTAAATCCATCACATTAAAGAAGAAAGTGGCTCACACACGTGCCACAGACATATCATTTATTATGAATCCAATCGTTAATCTTTTGAAAGGAAAAAAATGAAATAAAAATAAACATTTTTAAAACAAAGAAATAAAATAAAAATAGACTTCTTTAAAACAAAAAAAAATTAAAAATTGATTTTTTTTTCAAAAGATTTTAAATGATGACAACATTTGAGGCGCCACTACGCTCTACTGCTCGCCTCCTCGCTGACGTCACGTTTTGCTAATAAATATTCATGAATAAATGGGCTACACTCAAACACACACACACTCACACACACACGCACATACAGACGCACACACACGGGCAAACAAAATTTGCAGAGATATACATATAAATGAAGAGTTGCATACACATATCCATTCGGACTCCACAGGCACGCCCAGACATAAAAATATGTATGCAACATACATATACAATATATATACGTACATACAAATTATACATGCTGTTATACGTGCCACCCACTCACGGAATTACTGAGATAAACCATGCGTAGAGTCAAATTGAGTCTTCCAGTTTAAAATTTGAAAGCTGAACGGATGGCTAAAGTAGGAGCAACCGCAATGATGCCCATCAATTTCATTTTTTGAAGGTTTCTCTCCACTATAAATCATACATTGTTCTATGCTTCGTGATTAAACACGTCTCTATCTCTCTCACCACACACGCACACACACACACACACACACACACACACACACACACACACACACACACACATGCATGAGAGACACACTCAGTCGTACATGTAGATATACACAATATTATGGCTCATTGATAAGATATTTATATTTGTATATTTGTGTGCGTGGGTATAGATTTATGTGCACTTTTGCATGGATGTTATAAAATAACAAGATATATGACAGTCTTCCAGTGCCTTTTTGTAAGTTTCCGCGAAGGAAGGCTGGTATGCATATAATATGTTCACGCGTATTCTTCGTACAATGTTCACTTGTTCAGTGATCATGTGTGTTTCTATACCGTTCATAAACGTCCGTACACTGTTAATCAACGTTCACACACTGTTCGTGTATGTTCAAAGTTCATACGCTGTTCATACATGTTCACACACTGTTCATGTATGTTCGTACACAAACGCCTGAGCATGTATTTGAAAATTTGGTTAAAAGCATTTTCGAAACCTTCAATATGATGCCGACCATTCTCCATTCGAACAGCCAGTGACAGTTCTGCCGGCTCCAGTTGCTCGTTAGAGATATTATCAAACGTGCAATGAAACTGCAGACATGATTCATTATTATTTATGCACATCAAATCCTTAATTGCACTGTTCTTCATTCTCTCAAAAGTATTAAGTATTCTAAATGTTCTTAAAACTAATTGATGAGCGAGTATTTTTAACAAATTTTGATTTGTTTATTTGCCATTCAGTCTTACTTTTTCAAAAATTTCTTCTTGAATCAATTTTTAAAATGCCATTACTTCTATAGTTTTAGTAGTTTTTTGGATGAACATATTCATGTGTGGATCTAGATAACTCTGACGGTTAAAAGTTTGTAAATTTGAAGGTGAGGGCAGAAATTTTTTTTGTTGTAGCAAAACCAGCCTGGAGATCCGCTCTTCCCTAAATCTATTCATAAATCCACCATCAAACAAATTGAACGAACTGAAATTTCTACAAAGAAAATCTCGAAACGTGAAAACTGCCTTGCATGCTGTAACAGTATCTGCGTCTGTCAGATCCTGATTTTTAAAGAATAATAATCATAAAAAAAGAAAAAGTTCGTGTTGTATTAGTGCAAACCATTTTGAATGGCACTGGAACCTACAATGCTTGCTATCTTGTCTTCATCGAATACACCATTTGTTGCTGCACCAGGCGTAATTTGCATTCAATTCGCCATACCGTTGGTTGCAAACTTCATTTACAAATTTCATCCCCAAACTTTCGTTTCTAAAAAGAGAAAAATCTTTAATTCAAATTTATTTTGTTAAGAAAGTGAAAAAGTTTTTTTTATGGTTTCTTAAGAATTTCTTTCCATATTAATTTACATTTCCAAACGCAGCCAAATCCGACGGATATTGCATCAGTAATCCACCCTCTGTGTTTCTACACTGGGTGAGTAGAAACATATTGATTCCCCTGCACTTCATACGTGAGATTATTGAGATCTCTTAAGAGGAAAATTTTGTTTAAATGTCAGGGCCATACAAACAAGCAGACAGACAAACGAAACCGTATATAAACACATACAAATATTTGTACACCCACCCACACACCCACCCACACACACACACACACACACACACACACACACACACACACACACACACACACATATATATATATATATATATATATATATATACATAGAAAATAAATTATTAATAACATAAACACATTCATACGTATACATAAACACATCATACGTATCCGTACACACACATAAATTCATCATACACACATACACGCACACACGCACATACAAAAAAGATAAATTAAGATACGCACACATATGCACACATCCATACACACACAAACACATACATACACATCCTACATTGCTATCATAAAATATTTAACAACAATCATAATATCACAGACAGATGTTGATTCACATGATATTTTTGAGGTATTCACACGCGATATATACAAGAGAACAATACATGCATCTAAAAAAATACACGCATAACGATCAAACTACTCTGCTACGAGTTTATGCAAATAAATGAACACTGAACAGCGCGCGCGTGAGTGTTTGTATGTAGTTGCATGTTTTGAAAATACATTCACGCTGGCTGTATGTTTATGAGTTCACGTTGGCTTAAATGGTTGTACGTTCGTTTGTTTTGAAATATGTTACTAGCTATAAACTTCGTATGAAGATGATTGGTGAAACTAAAATTTTGGCTATTGTTATGTCGAGTTTGAAGAGCGATTTTAATAAAAAAAAATAGAAAATTTCATAAGTGTTAGCTGGATGTTGATGTTAAATAAATAACGTTTCTGACATCCCTGATGAACATTGTAGATGTAGAAGCATGATGCGAAATTTGTACAGGTCCACATGCCATGCCTTGCTGCAGATCTGAGCCAATCATGGTCTCTCATGGAATTTTGGGCATTTGATTTAAGAAGAATACAACTGTCAAGGAATAGTTTGGTATGAATGCCTTCTGACTGTTTTTTTTGAACAAGAGAATGCAGATATTAATTGAACATGGCTCAACTTTAGACAACTTTTGCCACGTACCAGCTGACATAAACTGAGTCTCGACATAGTTCAACTTTAGTAAGTTTAATGAAGTGGCATTTATAGCGGCAGATGATAACATTATATAATAATAACAAAAATAAAGGCTTTGATACTTTGTTTAATTGTATTCCAATTCTCTGAACTACCTTTTCTGTAAGGATTAGAAATGAATTTTTGACATTTATATAAAACTACACGGCGTTTCTCATTATAAAATATTTATTGAAATGTCAAACATTATTTTTTAATCCGAACATATGTTAACTTGAATGTAACCTAAAGCGATCAGAAGTCTTTTTTATGGATTTTTGTTAGACCATTTTGTATTGTTTTATTTTTAATCTCTATTTTTATTTATGGCGATCAGTTGTAAAGATTTTTAAGTGCGGGTTTTGAACTGCCATCTAGTTTGAATAGATTCAATAAACTGGTTATACCTTTGATAAATGTTGATTAATTTTTATTTTTGTGATTAATTTATGTGTTTTCTTCTTGGCTGTTTCGATTCAATGGCTTGCTTTTTGAAAATAATAATCTGAAAAAATGCGTAGCTAACAAAGATATTTTTTTATATGTATTTCATTTATCAAAAATTGAAATTCAGGAAACGATACATCAATTGTTTAATATTTTTAAATTTATAAAAATATTTGTGAAAAATAAAATAAAATCAATAAAACGCGAAAATGAACTTTGCTTATTTGAATTGAAAAAAAAGTTGTGACGTAAAATGACTGAATGTCACACTTTGAACGCAGTTGTTTAACTTTAATTTGAATTTTTGATTATTCAAATTAAAAAAGAGCAGATGTTGATTTGAAAGATGCAAGTTGAATCTGAATCAATTTAAACATATTTAGATGTTTCAAATGAAACTAATTATACTGTTTGGGTAATATTATTTTATTGTTGTAAAACTATTCGAATTAATTGTTTCATTTAATATACAATAAGATTTTCTTAAAAAAACATAGCAATTGTATATATTTTAAAAAGCTAATATATAATATATAATTATTATTGAGCCCGACTTAAATTTAGAAATGTTAGCATAACTTGGCAACTTTCTTAAATAATTACATTTGTTTTTATTTATTTTTCATATATGAACATTTTTTCATTTTGAATCTCTCTCAACCATTAGCTAAAAAAAACTCAGCAGAAGATATGGGTGAAATGAAAATTATCTTTCAGGCCTCGCTGCTTTTGGTTGGCCTCTTTGGTGTTATTACCAAAGGTCAGATATGTACATATATATTCTATAACGTATTCAACGCAATGAAATTTGTTAAGATAAGGTTATTTAACGAATAAAATGCATTTTGTGAACTTGTAGGTGCTTGTCCTGATCCGTTCACCCTCATTGGTGGAAGGTGTATCTACGTCAATAGGACAGAAGCGTCATGGGAGCTAACTTAGTAATTATTGATACTGTCGAATTTTTGAAGGAGCTGAATGTTTATCTGACCGGAAACTTCAGTAAAATTTACTACAATTGTTACAATCAAATAATAAATCTAAGAGCAATTTGTCATCAGTTCAATTGGATAAATTATTAATATTTCTTTCTCTGTAGTGTAAACATTTCAAGAGATAAACTAATTGATCATGAATAGTTTTAAGCAAATTTTCTTATTCAAAATTAAAGAAGTTTTTAATAATGAATTTTATAGAGGAATGTGAACCCAACGGTGTTTGGAAATGTTTCTGGACGGCTGGCAGGAAAAAAAACAGTTCAAATGTTTTCGACTGGAAAATATTCAGAACTGCAAAATTTTTAGATGAAATTCTTCAGTACAAAAATGTGGCAGAAACGAATAATTGGCAGAGCGGTGAACCAAACAATCATGGTGGCAATGAGGATTGTTTGGGGATCCGTGATGTTGAAACAGGAAAATTTAAATTCAATGATAATAAATGCACACATCTTTTTTGTCCAGTTTGTCAGTTCGATGGTTGAGCAAATGTGTTGAACTTGTTGGACGATAACATTAATTTAAAGAATATCGTTGTAAAAACGAAACATTTTAAAATTTTAACCAAAATTGAATTGAATAAAATATTTCATCATGTTAACATTTATTTGATTTTAAAAAAATATTTGGTTCACCAATTTCAACAGATGCTTGAGACGTATTTTTAAACCCTCATACCCGCTGTCAGATTAAAACTTAACGAAGTATTTGGAATTTGGGACCCTTTATAAGGCCCATAAGTTCACCATCATATATTTTTAATGCTACATTTATATTCTTACTGATAATTAGACTGAAATTGCATAAAATTATTGCAAAGTAGGACTGAACATTATTATGGTTTGTATTTCATTAACTACACAAACTTTTGCTTTATTTGCCACCTTATTAAACGAATATAAATGTTATTTTGATGAAGTAGTTTCCAAAAGATTTTGTAGTCTTCAGCGAGATTGTCGGGGACGTTTTTAAAAATAGGGAGGCCCTTATTAAACATATCCTCAAGCATCTGTTGAAATTGGTGAACCAAATATTTTTTTTAAATCAAATAAATGTTAACATGATGAAATATTTTATTCAATTCAATATGGGATGTAGGTGTCAACATATGTGACTATTATGGAGCTAACTTAGTAATTGCTGATAATCATGAATTTTTGAATCAGCTGAACGTTCATCTGGATAACGTCTTACATTTTTTCTATTAGTAAAATTCCCCAAAAATTCTACTTTGCGCAAATGTTAAATCTAAAACCAATTTGTTGTTAGTTCAACTGGACAAATTATTCATATTTCTTCCTCACTAGTATGAACATTTCAAAAGTGTGTTCGCAAAAATTATTTCGTTGAACGTAAAAAATAAACTGATCTCGATTAATTTTTATACAAATTTTCTTATTAAAGTATTTTATTTATAATTGATATTTTAGGACATTGTCTCAATCGCTTCTGGACGACTGGAAGGAAGAAAAACAACTCCCAAGTTTTTGACTGGAAAATATTCAGAACTGCAAAATTTTTAGATAAAATTCTTCAGTACAAAAGTGGCAGAAATGAATAATTGGTACCCTGGTTTCCCAGATAACCATGGCAGTTCATCTTGTATGATGATCATAAAATTGACTGGCGAATTTGAATTTCAATTCGTTAATTCTTACTGCCTACGTCGCCTTTGTTTAATTTGTCAGTTCGATGGTTGAATAAATGTATCGAACTTGTTGTACGTTAACTTTAATTTGCAAAATTCTGTTGTTAAAAACAAAAAATTTTTTCAAAAATAAATGCAGTGAAGGTTTCCAGATATTTCTTATTTTTGTTTGAATGAAATATTTTAAACAGGACGGCGATACAGAAAAGCTTTTTTTGTAATTTCAATCTAATTTTCATTAAGAAAACAACCAATCATATTAGTGATTTTTAGGACTAATAAAGCATTACAAAGTCCAAAAACCTCGTCAAATTTTAATCTGACCGTGGGTAAAAGGGTTTAAATGTAAGTGTGCGTGTTTAACGTCTTCATCATCGTCCTCTTCATCACCACCAACACCATCATCATCATTTTCATCATCTTCATCACCATCTTCATTTTCATCATCATCTTTTTTAATTTGTATTCACCCTGATAGATTTCATCGATAATTTTGCTTTCCTCTGTAAAAATTATCCCGCTTACATTGTGTGACAAAAATATGAAGAAAGTTTTGTGAATGTGTGTGCGTGCGTGTGCGTGTATATGTTTGTACGTATGAGTGTGTGTGTGTGTGTATTACAAAAGTAAGGAAAACGTGTGTATGGATGAATGGTACGCGCGTGTGTCTGTTTGTATGTCTGTGTGTGTGTATGTGTATGTATTTGTGTGTGTATGTGTGTGTGTATGTTTTTGTGTGACAGTTGTACGGAATAATTTGTATGAATGTTTGGTATGTGCCTGTGTGAGAGTATGTGTTTATGAGTGTGTGTGTGTGTATGTGTTTGCGTGACAATGATATGGAAATTGTGTTCATGAGCGTGTGTGAGTGAGTGTGTGTGTGTGCGTCTGTATGTGTGACAAAGTTACGGAATATGATAACAAAATTCTAATAATGATGAAAACTACATCGCAGAGCGGACAAATAAGCATCATTCAAAAGGAAGGAATATATATTTTCATTGCATCCATCAGTAATTTATCACCATTTTTACAGTAATTTGTAGTATTTTCGAAGGAATTATTATTTTAGTAATTTTTAGTATTTTTACAATATTATTTAATGTTTTATGTTTAATTAATTATTTTCATGCCAAAAATTTCATTATTTGTGCAATTTTTAACATTTCTGTACAAATTTTAAACATATGTTCAGTTGTTTTTTGTTATTTTCCGCAAATTCAAATGAAGTTGTTCAGTTATTATCATTTAAATATTTGATTATTCAAACAAAAGTAGAGCAGATGTCGTCTGAATCATAAAGTAATACAGTTAAAACCTAACATAACAAAGTTTAAAGTGTTTCAGTGGATTAATTAGAACCACTACAAAATAAATAACTGTCCAGTATCCTAGCTCTCCTAGCTTGATTTTAAAATTGTTCAACTGACGCTCTTTTTTTGGCGAACAGTGCCTCACGAGTTGCATAAAATGGCTTCATAGACCGTATTTTGCCAACTCCTGCTTTAGATATGCTTTTAATTTAATTTGATCTGATTTACTTTTGCAGTCCAGGTTTCAATATGATTGCTATATCAATAAATTTTAGCAAACTCAAAAAGCTAATTCGAAAACTTCGCCGAAAGGATGGTTACGTACCTTGTGTTAAACGTTTCCTTTAGTGAACTTAAATCTTCATTGTTCTCTATGAATGTTTAACGAGCTAGAAAGACATTCGTCCAATCATATCTGCTTTTTTGTAGAATATTTATCAATGAACTCGAGAAACTCCCCGTTAAGCGGAAGAAAATGGGTTGAAACTATGTTTCATATAAAACGACCACGTAGATGTGAATTAGTACCTGGGATATATTAATTGTTAAAAAATTTGCAAAATGGCCCATTTGGCTGTTATGGATGTACACATTTCTCGGCTGTTCTAGTGTTAAACATTTCTGTTTGCTGCCATATGCGCGTAGGCAGAGCAGTAAACAAAAACACATTCTCGTTGTCGGAAGCGGTTGTAGCAGAAATAATAGCCTGGCAACGATGCAGAGACGAGGGTATAATTGAATTTTCAATTCTATTTTCACAGAATGCGGAATTTATTTTCTATCATTTTGGTCTCATTATACATCAGATAACGTGTGCGGGTGTATGTGTGCGTGTGTTTGTCTGTGCGTGTGTGTGTGCTGTGTGTATGCGTCATTCGTGCAATCAAATCAAATTGAAAAAGTTTACGATAATGTTTGGGTGGATTGATGTTTGAAGATGCTTCCACTACTACTAAGACTACCGGCATCGTTACCACTGCTGATGGTATCTTCACCACTGCTACTGATAACTTAAATAAGAAAAAGGCTAAATGGATCGAAGTCATTTCAATTAAATTTACAATGAAAATAATAACATGCACAAAATGTAGTAATTTAAGACGAAATCTCAAATCTCTTCGAAAAAATTCACACTTGGCAATCAGAATTAAGAGAAAAAATAAAATAAATCCACCATCCGCTAATCGACTATGCCTGAATATTATTGAAAACGTTCACTCAGAAAGTCGTTCAGGTTGATATTCTTTTTATCATTTAAAAAAAAAAATCTGGATAAGATTATTGCTATAAGCCCGCACAAAGTACTAGATGACATTTCTAAAATAACTTAGAAATAAAATATACAAATATTCTTTCGAGAGAATATCTCTATTTACGATACTAACTTAGTATTCTTTGAAGGTGCAAACAACAAAATAAAACATAGAAACAAACACACAGCGTACGTGAATACATTTGAATTTGTATATCACATATTACGCATCCGGTCAAACACATTAACCACTACACAACATTGTGCTTCTTTGCTTCTTGATGATGTTTTTTTTTTTTTAATTTTGAAGAATAAAAAGTAAGTAAAAAACATATTAGATATGTAAAATGTATGTTAGTGACGTCAGAATAATTTTAGATGTTGTTTAACATGGCAATATTTCAAAGATTCACTAATACTAACAGACTATACGATGCCATATATGTCTGTTTTTATACTTTTTGCTGTAAAAGAATAAAAATATAAGTATAGGTAATAGTAAAATTATGAATATTAAATCTAGATAATGTAGTGTAGATTGTATGCAATAAACATTCTCGTAGAACATGACAAGGTTGTTGTAGTTCAGATGTTTAGTGCTTGCCTTTTATGTAGTTTGTTCACTCGTCTCTAGCCCAAAACGCTTCTTTAATGTCGTTTTATTTGAGGGCCAAATAACGTTTTTGTCCATTTGCATATTTTTTTTATGTTTGAGTTTGTATGTATGTATGTGTGTTTGTATGTGTGAGAGAGTGTGTATGGTGGGAGCGTGAATGTGTGTGTGTGTTGCTATGTTTACCGCAATGCAAGCTTTTGCAAGAATGCAGTTTTTTATGAATTTGTATATTTTGTGATAGATTCTGTCTCATCTAAACCTGATTTTTTACGGTATGAAGTAGAAAAATTTGTAGTTTTTTTGTGTGTCTGTGTGCTGGGTGATTGTGTCTGTTTAAATAATTGAGTTAATTTGCTTATAAACATGGGTCTGTCTACTGAAACATAGTAATTCACACTTTAAACTTTAATTTCAAATTATAATACTTGCCAAATTAGCTTCAACTCTAGATTTTCATTTAAATTGGCAAACAACAAAAAAATTTTGCAATGGGCGAGTTGCTGGCAAATTGAAACAGAATTGTTCTTTATTGTCAATTTTTATATGAAGTTTATAACGTTTCATTCTGCATTGGGCTCTGGTTTCAATTTAGTTCAAATTCAATTGTGTGACTATAATTTGTGTTTATGAATCTTTTGAACGTGATTTTTTCTCATCTAGGTATTTCAAACCTATTCTTCAATTATTCTCTAAACTTTGGATTTGAAACGATAAAAATAATTAGTTTTTTTAATTATGTTTTTTTTTAATTTATTTGTTGTTCAAACAAAAAGTTTTCAAAACAAATTTGCCGTTTAATCAGATGTTTTTGTGCAACTTTCGTAACAAGTTTACTTTCGAGAAAATTAAAAATTTTCATCTCAACCATGAGAATTAGCCTCAAGGCAAACAACGGCCAACATAAAGCTGCAGATAAAACTGAGAATAAAACCGATAGAAAATAATTTTTCCCTTGTATTCAATTTAGCATGTCAGCAAAAGTAATGAAAAAATTAAAATTTAAGACAAAATGTCGAGCTTCTTTTTTATGGAAATTAAAATTTAAAGAAACAAAATATTTCAAAGTTTTGTCTAATTTAAATATTGTGAAATATTTCCGACCAATAGTTCAACCTACCAGAATGTAAACAATTGAATAACCTAAGAACTGAAATGACTCGCGGACAAAGTTGCCAAGAGTTGTTTAAAGTAGCTGCCACTGTTATTGCAGTGTCTAGGTTCGAATGCGAAGAGACCTCCATCTGCGCTATTTGTACTGACAGGCAATACGTGTGGGCGGCTTGTCGATTCACGCACCTTAACAAGTGTTGTGTGTTTGCCGTCTCATTAATTCTGAATAAAACTGAAGAAAGAACTGTAAAAAAATTGTACAATTCATATAAGAGTAATGATAAACTATGAAACAAAATTTTTGTTTTGTGTGGTTGTATTGCATTGAAAAAAATTTGTCTCAGGACTCAGCTGAAAAATAAAATCTATATTATATAAAATATATATATTGATAATTACGTCTAATAATCTTGAACATTTGGAGCATGGAAGAAAAAATTTAATTGATTTCACCAACGCCTCGCTTTCAATAAACACGATCCGGTTCGGAGGGGATCACGATACCGTAATCCCTAATTTGACCGGAAATTAAGATGTTCGCTATCCGTAGCGCCTGAAAATATTCGTCTTGGGACATTTCAATCTCCGATAAACATCCTGATACTACGCTGCCGACATTCAATAACGAATTAACATTGAAGTAAAGTTTTTTTTAGTTTTGTTTGCAATTGGTTTGATTTTTTTTTGCTGTTGTAGTTTTGTTGCTGAAATAATCGTATTTGTATTTTTCATTTATTTTTTAATATTGAGTACGATTTTTTAACTTTTTGAAGGTTAAATTTGTTTCAATTGTTTAAACTTGATTCGATTCAGAGTTGAAAGAGAAACGTAATTTCAAATTTCAGATAAAAGTTTTTGCAAAAACTGATCATTTGTTTTCTAGACGATTTTCAAAAACTTTGAAATGTGTCAAACCACAAATTTTTTAAAATTTTGAAAAAAAATAAAATTTACGCTGAGCTTTTTTGAAGATTATCGCAATTTCTCTTCAGCAAATAAATAAAAAAGATAAGAAATATAAATATTTCAAATGAGGTCACGTAATGCATTTGATGAGTTATTATTCAAAACTGGCGGAGGCAACACCGAAGAACAAACACGTACACACACGTACACACAAACACACACACACAGGCATACATACATAAACACACACTAAGACACACACACCGATTGGATTAATTTTCAATTTTTCACGTCAGCGATATTTATTAAGGTCACTCAGCTGTTGCCATTTCGTTTTGTTTTTTTTTGTTTTTTTTGATGAAAAATTTTTAAGTTTTCATATTTTTATTCTAGTTTTTATTTTCATTTCATTTGTGCCTTGACAAAAACTTTGAAATATGTCAAACCACAAATCTTTCAAAGTTTTTAAAAATTTCTTACCTATTATAAACCATTAACACGCAAAATTCAGAGAGAGGTTTTGAAACAAATTTGATGGCATATTTTCAAAATCAAATGTTCAGGAGATTGTTTTGTTATTAGATTTCAAAGTTTTAAAAAAATATTGTCGCTACATTGTAGCACCAGGGCCAGATTTAAGCTTTAGGTTTAGGCAGAAGGTTTAGAAGGCCTCCAGAAAGGACATTCAAATGCAACTGTATAATTTTAACAACTTTCCCAAAGTTACTTTACTCATGCCAATGAAAAAGTAATGTAGATTGAATTGAAATAGATCTCCATTAAACCAATTAATGCCATTTTTATGCTAAGACCCTTCATTAAACTAAGCAGATGTCACCACCAAATAATTAGGACCTACAGACGTAGATAGAGTAATGGTCAAAAGCGCCTGAACGTATGATGAAGTGACCGGCTTCAAATTCAAAGAAATCCTCATTAGCATGTAGAACTTTCACATTTACAGTACAACTTATGATACAAATGAAGTAATTTACATTCTCAGTATTAGTATTTTTATTTTTCCAGTAATGGTAGTATTGTTGTTATAAATGTTGTTAGTTAAAGTTTGCCTTTACGTATCTGTAGAAAATTTGACCTCACTAAATTTTTAACGTACTTCGATTCGGATGATTGATCGATCGATTGGCTATAATTTCAATTTTAGATGAAAAATTACAATTTCTGTCACTTCATATTATTTCCTGAAACTTTTAGAAAATTTTAAATAACTCTACAGAGAAATTTGGCACGTGATGTGCAAACTCACAAGCATTCGGAGAGATAATGCGCTGTGATAAATATTCATTAAATAAATTTTAGCGTCTTTGAAATGCCGAATTAAATTTTTTGGTCAGTCACTTTGAATTTCATTTATCTTCTTCTTCTTCCACTTCTTCTTCGCGATGTTTTTTTTTCCAATTAAAACGGTTTCGGGTCAATCCAATGAATAACTTTAAGAGAATGTCTTATTGAACTTTTTAGGAAATATTTTCCTTTGTCTAGAAAATTAAGTTTTTCAGAAAAAATGGCGATACAATTTACTTTACATTTAAAAAATCTTCATTGTTCATCAGCTATTGGTATTTTTTTTCTTCAAATATATCGATTTCA
>NW_008705063.1:786697-790421 GCF_000326865.2 Helobdella robusta | reverse complement strand
AGTAGAGTTTTGAAAATGATGTTTGCTCTGTGCTCTGCGTGAAAAATGTACACACACACACATCACACACACACACGCACACACACACACACATACACACACAAACTAACACAAAAAACAAATAAACACAAAAACACATACACACACTCACTCTCTTTTTCGCACACATTTTTTTCTTTCTTTCTCTCTCTTTTCTCTCGCTTTTTCTCTTCTTCCTTTTTCCATTTCTTTCTCTCTCTCTCTCACTCTCTCACACAAACACACACACATACATACACACATGGCAATATTAAACGTGTCAATTTAATTTTCATAACGACTTTGTAGTTCCTAACATTTACTTGGGGTGGGTGGGTAGGTATGGGTCGGTAGACCTCGACAAAGAGAGCCTACTCCATGAAAGTAGTGTAAATATTCCTCTTCGATCCGTATCTACATTTTTTCTAACAGAAATACAAAATTTAATTTGCGTTTTTTTCATTATTAAACAAAAAATTTGGGAACTTCCATGCAATCATGTCAAAGGGAAATTTCTTCCCAATTCTAAATCCAGGACCGGCCGTAGACTTTCTTATTTATATATATATATATATATATATTTGAAAATCATTTTGTCAAATAAATACTCCATGAGAACTAATGACTTATACAAACGCATCATCAAATGACTTTTGAATAATATTCGGAAAATTTTTTACAACAAAATGTATTTTTTCCATTCTGTCTCTCACCATATCAACATCCACATGGAAAAATCAGTTTTTATATTTTTAAATTTTATCTGAAATTATTATAAAATTATATAAAATTATTTTCAAAAAAAGTCTAAATTCATTTTCTTTAGTTTTTAATCCCATAAAACTCTTTAGAGCGTAGAAATATTTCAACCTATGAATACGCACAATACATTTTTTTTACATCCCCGCTGAAATTTGCATGGGAAGGCACTTTAGCAAAAATCACATGTGTAAATGTGTGTGCGCGTGCGTGCGTGTGTGTGAATGTGCGTTTGCAGGCATTTTAAACCCACCACCTGCAAGTAGGATTTATTAATTCTGCAGTTTCACACACACACACACACACAAGAACACATATCCACACACACACACACATATATCTACACACACACACATACATATACACAATCATACATACACACAAACAAACACAATACTTATAAATATATAAATTTTCACACACACAAACACACACACATATTCACTAACACAGTCACACACATACGCAAACAACACACATTCACATATATGTATTTCCACATTCTCCATGGCATAAATTGATATCTTAGATATCTTTGTAATCATTGTGACATCATCCACATCTTCTTCATCATGTTTTATCATCATCTTCATCATTTTCATAGTCATTTTCATCATCATCTTCATCTTCATTGTCACCGCATGTAGTCTACCTCGTTTACAAAAACTGTTGTCTTTTTGCAAAAAAAATTTGCATCAGCAAATTTTTAAAGAGATTTGTCGTCTGTGTGATCATCATTATCACCTTTATTGATTCGTCATCATTTTCATCGTCGTCGTCATCTTCATTGTCATCTTCATCTTCAACATCATCATCGTCATCAACGCCTGATCAACATTACCATCCATTCAGAAAAAAACTTTTAAAACCGGAAGCGGATAGACAATTAATCACACAATGCATACATCATACACGCACACGAGCATACACAGACACACACACACGCACAAGCATACACACTCTGACACACAGAAAACAAGCATGCAAGTACAACACAAACATATCAACAAATAACAATCAATGGCAAAACACCCACACACACTCACACACACACACACACACACACACACACATATATATATATATATATATATATATATATATATATATATATGTCACGCAGCCACACACATACACACACACAAATACACACACACATCGGCACATACAACAATTGTATTTTATTTTTATTAATGAAGATCAAGAGATCATTATAGAACTGATATCTTATGAGTAAATTATGTAATGTATTCTCTTTGAAGTTATTAATGTTGCTAGTGTTGTTGTAATATAAGTTATTAAAAACAAATGGATTATTCAACCTCATACAAATCTCACATACAAACATACGTACAAAGTATACATATAAACTTAAATCTTACATACAAACATACATACAAACCAACATACAAACCTACATACAAATCTAAGTACTAATACACATACAAATTTAGATACATCTCACATACATACAAACATATATACAAATCAACACACAAACCTTCATACAAACTTAAGTATATACAGAAACATTGTATGTATTTTCAGATAAATACAATGTGTATTTCCAACCAAATTTTTTACAAACATAATTAAGTAGTCGCTAGATAATATTTTCATTTTCATTCAATCATTTTATTCATTCATTCAATTATGATAATTAGTTAGTGATAAATATTTTTGAGTTATGATTATGACCAATTAGCTAAGTATAATCTTTCATTTAATTAATTAAGCAATTAATTAATTTTAATAATTAGTCTGTTATAATTAAGTATTTTTCCTCTGTTCTCCGATTAATTGCTTTATTTAATTAAAAGAAGCAAAGAATAAACAATCAGGCGGCGGGGAAGCTTGAAAAATATTTTATCTATGGTGTGTGTATGTATGTGTGTGTGAATGAATGAACGAACGAACGAACGAACGAACGAATGAATGAATGAAAAACTCTTAAAAAAAAGTCTGCGCGTAAATAGATGAACGACAAAAATGAATAAAAGACAGGATGAATGAACGACTGACTGAAGGAGGAAGGGAGAAAAAGATAGTCAAGATAAATGTTGGATAAGGAATTGAATGGAACATGTAAAAGAATGAATAAAGATTGAAGAAGAAGAAAAAAACGAACGAACAAACGAGTGAATGAATGAATGAATGAACAAGTGAGTGAGTGGAAGAATATTTAATCTGATAGACGTATAGCAGATTGTATGTTCGCAGTCCGCACGCATAATATGAATAACATATACAAATTTCGTAAGAAAATTTTGTGAAAAAAAGTAAGATAGATTGATAGAAGGAATGTTTGAATGAATAAAAAAACGAATGAATGATTGAATGAAAAAACGGAATATAAATAATATAATGTAATATTTTATTGCAAATAATTCAATGGAAGAATTGAAACCAACTAGATTTGTTAATTGGAATAAATGATGCTGGATTCTACTGTTCGGTTTTTGTGTCTAAAATTAAACACAACATACACCTCACACACACACACACGCACGCAGGCCGCACACATACACACAACACACACACACACACTGACCGACACACACTCACACATACAACAGATCAAAAACGTTGATTTCTTAATGGCACAGAAGAAATTTTCTTCCAATGTTGAAATTAAATGTATTCGCCGACACGGAAGAACAGCATCAAACAATCAGACAACTCTTAATAAAAAAACAAAAAAACAACGATTACAGCAACAACAAAAGCAACTAAATCAACTACAACAACAATCTGAAACAAAAACATAAAGGTCCGGAATACTAATTACTTTGAGAAAAAAATGCCGACAGTTAACAAAATTAATTATCTCAAAAAAAGAAAAAAAAACATGTTAAAAAACATTGAAAGGCAATCACACACTAACCGTGTTAAATTGCGGAAACACATCCTCCCACATCCCACACACACGCACACAACACACACACAT
>NW_008705063.1:771447-786647 GCF_000326865.2 Helobdella robusta | reverse complement strand
TCATTTCATTCTTGCTATTTTATTATTAATATTAGTTATAATTTGATAGCGTTTGCTATAACGAACGCTATATTAAGTTTTTTTTCAATAATAATAATTATAATAATAATAATAATGATAATAATAATAATAATAATTTTAATAATAATAATAATAATACAAACAAACATGCATTGATGTGTGTGTGTGTGTGTACGTAAGATTTGCGCTAATCATGAATGATATTGACGCCTCTAATCCATGAACACGCGAAAATTTTTTAAGGAAAAACAAACGAACGCGAACAAACAAATGAGTGAGAGAGTGAATGAATGAATAAATGAATGAAAAATGAGTAAGCGGATGAATGGATGGATGAGTAGACGATGAATGGATGAATGCATTTGTGGATGGTTTGATGGTTTAATTAATAACAATTGATGAATTGATTGATCAATGAATGGGCGAATTAATGGATGTATGAATTAATTTGATATTTTTTTATTTTTTCTTTTTCTATTATAAATATTATTATTTCAATTATTATTATTATTATTATTTTATTATTAGGAGGGCCTGGTTGCAATAATTTCCTCAAAAGTACCATAACGATAGTTATAAAAATGTTGCGGTGATGATAATGATGACTCAATTGATGATAATGATGACCTTGGTTATGATAATGATGACCTTGGTTATGATAATGATGACCTTGGTTATGATAATGATGACCTTGGTTATGATAATGATGACCTTGGTTATGATAATGATGACCTTGCTTATGATAATGATGACCAAGGTTATGATAATGATGACCTAGGTTATGATAATGATGACCTAGGTTATGATAATGATAATCCAGTTATGATCCAGAACAGGGGTGGGCAAACTTTTTGCAGTGAGGGCCACATAGAGAACTATTTTAACTCTTTGAAGGGCCGCGTATGTACTTGAATAGCAACTCGGGAAAGATTTTTTTTTCAGGATTTGTTGCTCCTTTATTTTGGGACGACTTTTTATTGGCGATCTAGATTCAGATCTAGAAAATGATAATGACGTCTTCGATGACAATCTTGATGATGATACTGGTGATCTGGATGATGATAATGATGATGTAGAATATGATAACGATGACTAAGATGATGATAATGATGATGTAGAATATGATAACGATGACTAAGATGATGATAATGATGATGTAGAATATGATAACGATGACTAAGATGATGATAATGATGATAATTACATAGGGGCTACCAACAGGCTTTGTGAAATATTGGCGTCATCAATCAAAAAACATAAATCATCTGAATAGAGCGTTGGCTGTCAACATCATTATCACCACTATCTTCAACCTCATCATCATCATCATCATCATCATCAACATCATCACAATCCCATCATCCTTATCATCACCATCATCGTTATCATCATTATCAGGAATCTTATTCCACTTCCTACTGATTATAATTACACTTTAGAGCCCGACTGAACTCTTGAACGGATTCCAAAATTATGGCCGAAAAAAAGTTGTTGATGTTGTTGTAGATGTTGTTGTTGATGTTGTTGTGGATGCTGTGGCTGTTGTTGTTGTTGTTACTGTTGTTGTTGTTGTTGCGGTTGTTGCTGTGGCAGTTGTTGTTGTTGTCAATGTTGTTGTTGTTGTTGCTTTGGTTGCGGTGGCAGTTGTTGCTGTTGATGTGGTTGTTGTTATTGTTGCTGTTGTTGTTGATAATATTGTTGTTGATAATGTTGTAGTTGTTTTTGTTAATGCAGTTACTCACTGCGGTTAATGTGATTCCCGATGTTATGATGTATTTTGCGAACGCAATCTCTTCCTTTTGTTCAGTGTTGTTGTTGATCTGCCGGGAGAACTTCACATTCCAAGTCGGTTTATTTGAAGCCTGCCTGCTAGACTAGATCTTAAAGTCTTACATTCCAAGTCTGTTTATTTGAAGCCTGCCTTCTAGATTAAACCTTAAAGTCTTCTTGCAAACTTAACAAACCACCACAATTAACGCCATAATGGAACGTACACCACTTTGAACACCATTAATGAAATGAATCTCCAACGAAAATCTTCAATAAAAAAAAACTTTTAAACTTCTAAAACAACTTTGATTGCATTGAAGTAGATCGATAGAATGACATCAATACCTTTCAACAGAAACGCCATCAACTTATTGTAATGTCATTCGTTAAGGTTATGGACCTAAATTGCATCATCACCAACCAAACAATTAAAATTACAACACCAGCAACATTGGACAGGCGCAGTTTTCGATCTTGGGACAGATAGCGTTCGAACCTGGCAACCGCGCAATAGCAACCCGATACACGACGCTTTTATCGTCTGAGCTAACTCGCTATTTGAATTGCAGATGTTCTATTTTTATAATTAGGAATCAGACATTAGCAATATTAGCCTTGACGTCATTTTCATCTTCATCGTCATCTTCATCGTCATCATCATCATCATCATCATCATCATCTTCATCATCGTCGTCATCATCATCATCATCTTCATCATCGTCGTCATCATAATCATCGTCATCGTCATTGTGAAACAAATTTGGAATTCAGATGAGAGTAACTGTACGGCGAACTGCGTGTGCGCGAAATGAACGAACGAACGAAAGAACGAACGAACAAACGAATAGCTAAATGCGTGAATGAATGGACGAACAAAAGAACGAAAGAATGAGTGAATGAATGAATATATGAATGAGGCGAACATTCCAACTCCTCACTGCCATTCACTGACAACAACAGCCAACAACTGAAACAATTCTTTTGAAAATTCATCGTCGTCGTCGTCATCTAGAGCTTCATTATCATGATCATCCCAATCATCATCATTATCACCACCATCATCATCATCATCGTCACCATCACCATCATCATTATTATCAACATCATCTAACAACATCAACAACATTAGCAATAATAATTGTTATTGTCAGCCATTCAACTGGATACACAGTAACAATTATTACAACATTGGTAATAAAATGAAAATAAAACTTTATAACTTTCAATATGGCAGCAACAACATGGATGACGTCATCAACATCGTCGTCATCACAATTGTACTGGTCTAATTGTCATCATCATCCTCATCGTCATCATCATCATCATCATCACCATCATCATCCTCATCGTCATCATCATCATCATCATCATCATCATCCTCATCGTCATCATCATCATCATCATCATCCTCATCGTCATCATCATCATCATCGTCATCCTCATCGTCATCATCATCATCATCCTCATCGTCATCATCATCATCATCGTCATCCTCATCGTCATCATCATCATCATCATCATCCTCATCGTCATCATCATCATCATCGTCATCCTCATCGTCATCATCATCATCGTCATTATCGTCATCATCATCGTCAAACGAGGTCAATAAACAAACTTCAAAGCGGGAATTTTTAAATTTTAAGCGGGTCTCAAACAATGCTAATTACATTAATTATCGTTGCCACCATCATCATCTTATCATCATCATCATCATCTTATCATCATCATCAACGTGATCATCATCAACAACAGCAGCAACAACAACAGCAAGGTTCAACAACAGCAAAATCAACAACAATAGCAACAAAATCAACAAAAATAAATCAACAATAGCATCAAAATTAACAACATCAAAAACAACAACAATAACATCTTCACTGACAACAACAACAACACCATCAACAACAACAACACCATCAACAACAACATCAACTGCAGTAACAACATCAACAACTACAACAACAACAACAACAAACTTGCTCGTGATCTCAACAATAGCTTTCATTCCATTAATCGCTACCCCATTTTAAAATATTAATACATCCATGCGTGACTGAGACAAAGCAATTAAGACTTCGAAATAATAATAATAATAATAATAATAATAATAATAATAATAATAGTAACAACAATAATGATAATGTGAATTCTCTTTTATTTCCAGAAAAAACATGAAATATAGTAAAATGCGATAAAAGTCTAAGTCAATCTGTTCGAAACTTAAAAAATATCATATTACAAATGTGTGTGTGTGTGTTTGTTGGTGTGTTGTGTGTGTGTGTGTTTATTTGTTTCTCAAATTTTTAAATTTTGAGAAACAAATAAAATTTCGTTTCGTTTCGTTTCGTTTGTGTGTCTGTGTGTTGATAGTAGTCTTTGTGTGTGTGCGTGTGTGGGTATTGTGTGTGTGTGTGTGTTTAGTAGAGTCTGTGTGGTTTGAAAATGCTTGTATGTGGCTAAGTGGTCTTAAATGACGAATGATGATTTTGTATTGCTTGATTGCATCTAAAATCATAAAATAATAGTGAGTATTCATTTTTTTTTGTTTTTTGTCAAATATTAAAATAAATATTGTTGTTGATGTTGTTGCTTTTGTTGATGTTGTTGTTGTTGTTGATGCTGTTGCTGTTGTTGTTGATGAAGATGATGATGTTGTTGTTTGTTTTTGCAGCTGTTGTTGCTGTTGTTTTTGTTGATGTGTTGTTATTTTTGTAGTTGTTGTTGTTAATGTTTCTACAAGCGTCAATCAATCACAATTATTCAACTTTGACTGGAGTTTATTTGATATTCATATTGGAAGTTTTTTCTTTACGACGTTGTTGCTCCTACTGATGATGACGTCATTGTTGACGATGATGGTGTTGTTGATGTTGCTAATGATGATATTGTTGCTGTGTCGTTGTTGCTGACGATGATAATGAAGGTAAGGATGGAGAGGATGATGTTGTAGTTTGTGATGGTTTTGTTGTGGTTTCATGACCTTTGATTGTGTTTTGGGTGAATGAATTTCTTACGGCCAGTGTTTACAGGACGAAACTTCGTTTCGTTTCGTTTTGTTTTGTATCGTTTCGTTTCAAGTGTACATAAATAGATACACAAATTTTTGTTAATTTGAGCTCATGATTTTGGCTGTCGTTAATTCTTTTAATCATTTTTTAAAATAATAAAATTTTATTCAAATATTTTTCAAACCGTAGTATTTGCCACGTAAATTAAAACTTAATTCAAAATATAAAAATCAATAATTTAAATCAGGGATCAGCAGATGTTCAGTTGAACTGTTTCAACTGAAGCTGAAATTAAAATAAATTTTATATTCGTTCAATAAGGTGGCAAATATAGCGAAAATTTGTGTAGTTAATGAAATAAAAACCATAATAATGTTCAATTCTACTTTGCAATAATTTTTTGCATTTTCAGTCTAATTTTCAGTAAGAATGTAATAAATGTAGATTTTAAATTAATTGATGGTGAACTTATGGGTCTTTTTTATACACACGGTCACACACATAGAGTCGTAGTATGCAAAAAATGTAAAAATAAGTCACAAATTAAGAAGAGAGAGAGAGAGAGAGAGAGAGAGAGAGAGAGAGAGAGAGAGAGAGAGAGAGAGAGAGAATCATAGAGGCACCAATCAAACTGTCATCGTTCTGATCACATTTTTATAACATTCATCATGTTGTTCTGTCAGTTAGTTACACGACACACGCACTCGCACACACACTCACACACACAACTTAAAAACAAACACAGACACAAACACACACACACAAACACACACAGCTACCTATCCAAATTCCTATCAGTAGATAATTTACGTACAGGAAAAATGAGATAGAGAGGATAGAGAGAGAGAGAAAGAGAGAAAGAGAGAGAGAGAGAGAGAGAGAGAGAGAGATTGAAAAAGAGAAAATAAAATTGAAAAAGAAAAGAGAAAGAGAAAAGAATAAATACACACACACACAAACATATATACACACATGCACACACACACGCATATACATACACGCACCCACACACATGCATCTATACACACGCATACACAAAAACTTACATGTTTTCAAAGTAACTACGTTTTCCATATTTTTATTATTGCAATTTTTTCACTATTACTATTATTGTTTCCACTATTGTAGTTATTTTGTTGTTACTGTTGCTATTAGAATTTAGTTTAAGTTGTGTCGATGTTATTAAATGTCATTGGTTACCAGTGCGCCATTGCTTTATACTTAAACTCGCCGTCCTCGGGTGCTAGTTACTTAATACATCTCAGCCATCTTATCTTCATCAACTTTCATCGCGTCGTTCGTCATTTCGTCAACTTTGTTCGTCTTCATATATTCAGTTCAGTTGCATCATCCTGTCAGCAATTCATCGGTTGTCAACAAATGTTTTACATACAGTTCTCTTTCCATATGAAATGGTTTTCCAGCCATTATTCGTCAACAACCAACAATCAAACATCTTAGGAAACGATTGAAGAATTTTTGTTTATCCAGGTCTACGGAAAGGTCAAATGTCATCATTAAAACAAGTATTTGTACCATTTTATCGTCCTTTTCAACATATTTTAAACAATTTCGAAATATTTTAAAATACATTTTCTGTCAAAACTTTCCTAACAAATTTGCAATGTAAAATGACCAAATGTCACGCGAATTCAAATGAGGTTGTTCAGGTATTAACATTATTTAAAATTTTGTTTAATCAAATATGAGAAGAGCAGATGTTGTTTGGAAGATGCAAATTGAGACTGAATCATAAAAAGGATCGTTCGGTTAACAGTTTTGTTTTTGTAAAACTTTCCAAATTAATTTTTTCATATGAGAATATAAATTGAAATCAATTCACTTATGTCTAGTGGCTATTCGTGAATTTTATCGAATTGAACATTTAATTTGAACGATAATAGTAACAGGTTGATTGTTTGTTGGATGAGTTGGGATGGGTTGTTATATTATTTGCTCGTTTAGTTTGTTTGTATTTATATTTGTTTGTTTGTTTATTTTGTAAAATTTTCCAAATTAATTATTTATAATATATAATTAGATTTTCCTGAAATACATAGCGTTGGTATATATTTGAATAAGTTTAATCTAAACCCTGATATTTGAAATAATTATCAATATTTTACTTTTTTAATCCATAATGACTTTTTTGTTCAATTTAAACCACAACACTTAGGAAAAAGATTCAGCGAAAGATATGGGTGAAATCCAAACTGTCTTCCAAGCATCGCTGCTTCTGGTTGGCCTCTTTGGTTGCACTGGCGAAGGTCTGTCATTTATATGTATATATCGTGCAGAACGATCGGTGCAATGAAATTCGTTCAGATAAGAAACTGCATCTTATGAACTTGCAGGTGCTTGCCCTGACCCGTTCACCCTCATTGGTGGAAGGTGTATCTATGTTAATACGACAGGAGCGTCATGGGATGCAAGTGTCATCGCATGTGACGCTCATGGAGCTAACTTGGTAATTGCTGATAATCAGGAATTTTTGAATCAGCTGACTCTTCATCTGGACAATAAATATATGGGTCGTCTTTCATTTTTCCTAACATTAAATTTCCCTAAAATTGTTACGTTGCGCATATGTTAAATCTAAAATCAATTTGTTGTTAGTTCAATTCTATATCAGAAGTATAAACATTTCAAAAGTGTCTTCGTAAAAATTATTTCGTTGAACATAAAAAAAACTGATCATGATAGTTTTTATATAAATCTTCTTATTTAACGTTAAAGTTATTTTTCATGATGAATTTTATAGATAAATGTGTCTACATCACTGCCTGCTTCTGGACGGCTGGTAGGAAGAAAAACAACTCCCAAGTTTTCGAATGGAAACTATTCAGAACTGCAAAATTTTTAGATGAAATTCTTCAGTACAAAAGTGTGACAGAAATGAATAATTGGTGCAGCGGTCAACCAGATAATTGGAAGGGCAAAGAGGATTGTATGGAGCTCAACCGTTCTAATGGCAAATTTCTTTTCAATGATCTGCTCTGCGCACATCTCCTTTGTTCTGTTTGTCAGTTCGATGGTTGAATAGTTGTATCGAACTTGTTGGACGTTAACTTTTAATTTAAAGAATATTGTTGTTAAAAACCAAAAATTTAAAAATTTTGACCAAAAGTTTCAAAATTTTCAGATTTCCATTGTTTGTTTTTAGATTTGATTAAAATATTTTATCATGTAAACATTTGTGTGATATGAAAAAAGTAATTGGTTCACCAATTTTAACAGATGCTTGACCATATGTCTAATAAGGGCCTCCCTACTTTTAAATCCGGCCCTGACAACATCGCTGGATACGACAAAATCGTCTGAAAACTACATCATCAAAATGAAATTTAATTTGCAGCGTAAATAAAAGACACAATTCTTCAACAATGTAAAAGAAATTTGCCTGAAGAGTCATTCATTTTAGATTTTTTGAAAACCATCTCACGCAGAGAATAAGCGGACACGCATAAGCTGCAGGCGCTTTTGATACATTTTTTTTAAATCATCAGGGTTATCACGACCATTTCCATCATTATCTTATCGTTGGATGGAGCAGTGGTGTAGTTATAAAGCCGATGTGAGAGTTGATAAGTTTGAATGCATCAGATAGGTCGCCGCCTGTAACCTGAAATGTATGTCACAACATAATAGTTCAAATAAAGGGCGCGAACTAAAGTTCCTATGCCCCCAACAAAATCATAACCAAAATATAACCAACTCTAAATAACAGAAAATAATATGATCGAAATAAAACAACCAGTCTGAAATATACCACAATAGTATTAACCAAACTGAAAGAGATAAAGAACGATAAAAAAAGAATAAAATATCAATATATATATATATATATATATATATATATATATATATATATCAATCAAGCTTATAGTTAAGTTTACACGGCATATCCTTTAAAGCATTGTCAAGTTTCATTTTAAAATCAACAACATTGCATGCATTCACCACATCCTCTCCCAGGCCGTTCCAAATGTCAACCACTCGATTGCAAAAAGAAAATTTGCGCAAATTTCTCTTAAACTTTTGCGTTGTAAGCTGGCCCCTTGTTCTGTTATCTCTTGCCATTATCAAAGTAGGATAACACGACCCTTCAAGATTTCTGGTCATCCTAAATACCAATATAAGGTCACCTCTTAGACGACGGAATTTTAGAGTTGGAAGATCGAAAAATCTCAAGCGGTCCTCATAGCTCAAGCCACGACGCTCCTTCACCAATTTTGTTGCCCGCTTCTTCACGCGTTCCACATCCTCAATCACCTTCTTAGTCCACGGTGCCCACTAGTTGGCTGCTTACTCGATCCTTGATCTGACAATTGATTTGTATATTAACAAAAAAGAAAATCAAGATAGTTGACACAAGTTAAACCTAAATAACTATTACATTTGTTTATACTATTATAAATATGTTTATGAAATGTCAAGTTCCTATCAAAAATCACTCCTAAGTCATTTACTTCATCACAATAATTTAAATAACTTCCATCTATATGATGTAAATTATTTTTTAAATCATTGTCATTCCCCCTCCCATATCTAACAACCACACATTTTTGAATATTTAACGTCAATTGGCATTTATGACACCATTCAAAAAGACCATTCAAACACAACTGAACAATCATTCTATCACCCTCGGAACAAATACTCTTAAAAAAACTGGCATCATTGGCATACAAATAAACACCCACATCTGCTCTGTCTGCAAGAACATCAAATAAATCGTTGACATAAAAAACAAACAAAATTGGTCCCAGCACGATATCTTGTGGAACCCCACTAGTAACACCAAAGTTATCTGACGTAAAACCATTGACTTTAACCACAAATGATCTAATAATCAACGATCTAATCATTAACCAAATCATTCACTCTGTAAGACTTTAATTTAAGAATAAGATTATCATGTCGAACTTTATCAAAAGCCTTCTCAAAATCAGTATATATAACATCCACTTCTTCACCCCCATCAATTATCAAACTTCATTCATCTTTAGCAACAACAAAACAGCAGATTTCCCAGGCACAAATCCAAATTGTCTACAATTAAATAAATTGTGACCTTACAACACAAACAACATAAGGAAACTGGTCTGTAATTCTCCACACTACATACATCATCCTTTTTTATAAACAGGCACAACAATACTGTGCCTTCATGCATCCGGAATTGCGTGCAAACACAAAGAAATATTAAATAAGTCACATAAATAATCCGCAATCACACTACTACACTCAATCAAAACCCTAGAAAAAATATTATCAGGCCCAGCTGAATATTTTCTTTAACTTTAACATTATATCACTGACGTTAATGGGCTCCCTCGACATTTCACAAACACACCTAGTACCACGATCGGTGCAATGAAATTCGTTCAGATAAGAAACTGCATCTTGTGAACTTGCAGGTGCTTGCCCTGACCCGTTCACCCTCATTGGTGGAAGGTGTATCTACGTCAATAGGACAGGAGCGTCATGGGATGCAAGTGTCATCTCATGTGACGTTCTTGGAGCTAACTTGGTAATTGTTGATAATCAAGAATTTTTGAATCAGCTGACTGTTCATCTGGACAACATCGTAAAGGGTCGTCTTACATTTTTTCTATTAGTAAAATTCCCCAAAAAATTTACATCGCGCAATTGTTAAATTTGAAACCAATTTGCTGTTAGTTCAATTGTATAAATTATTCATATTCCTTTCTCAGTGGTATAAACATTTCAAAAGTGTTCATAAAAATTATTTCGTTGAACGTAAAAGATAAACTGATCTTGAATAATTTTTATGCAAATCTTCTCATTAATGTATTTTTTATAATTTATTTTACAGCTGACTGTAAATATAAAAATCACAATAACTTCTGGACGGCTGGTAGGAAGAAAAACAACTCCCAAGTTTTCGAATGGAAAATGTTCAGAACTGCAAAATTTTTAGATGAAATCCTTCAGTACAAAGTGTGGCAGAAATGAATAATTGGTGCAAGGGTCAGCCAGACAATAAAGGTGGCAATGAGGATTCTTTGGAGAGGATTCTTTGGAGATCGTAAATTGGCATGATGGTAAATTTAAATTCAATGGTACTAATAACGCACATCTCTTCTGTTCAGTTTGTCAGTTCGACGGTTGAACAAATGTATCAAACTTGCTGGACGTTAACTTTTAATTTGCAGGATTCTGTTGTTAAAAACAAACAATTTTAAAAATAAATGAGGCAAAAGTTTTCAGATTCTCCTTGTTTATTTTTTGATTGAATGAAATATTTTATCATGCAAACATTTTTCTGATATTATAAATGTCTTTAGTTCACCAATTTTAACAAAAATGCAAGGATATGTTTTATAAGGGCCTCCCTGCTTTTAAATCCGGCCCTGACAACATTTTTATGACTGACAGCATCGGTGGTGACGATAGAATGAAAACCTTTAGATGAAAATAGTAAATGGAACGACATTACAGAAAACGGTTTTTTTCTAATTGCACTCTAATTTTTAGTAAGAAACTTTCCAATTTAACACTTTAATTAATTAAAATAACTTTTCTTAAATAGCGATATCCAAGGTAGGGCAGAGAACGTCATTTTTTATCAAGTACCCAATGAGATCTGACATCTTTTTTGTCATTTTCAATTTTTTTATTATTTTTAATTCTTTCATTCATTTATTCGTTCGTTCGTTCTTTCATTCATTTGTTCATTTGTTCTTTCGTTCGTTCTTCATTTTCTCATTCAATCAATCGTTCATTCATTTATGAAATGCATTCTTAATTCGTTGATGAAGTGTTTCCGTGTTAAACTAGTGAACATAAATCAATTTTCAATTTATTGTATCTGACAGTGCCTCATCTTCGTCATCATCGTCATCATCGTCATTATTATCATCATTACTATTACCAAAGACATCAATCGTATCATCATCAAAGTCATCATCGTCTTCTAAACAATAAAAATCAACAGGCAGCACATTCCAAAGACTCATAGAAATAGACAAGGCAGAATTAAGAAAGAAGTTAGACCTACATTTGGGAAAATAAAAATCAGGAATAAAACGCAACGAAATTTGTCTAGTATTCTTATACAATGCTAATTGATCATAAAGAGATTGACAATAATTTAATTTAAATATTTTAAAAAATAGAAGTAATAAATGCAAAATATGTAACTGATTTTTATTTAGAATGTTAGCTATTTTATAATTATCTGCACTAACATGATCAAAGCGATTCAATTTAAACAATATACGAATAAAAAAATTTTGAGCTATAGTTAGAACATGAAGACTAGATTTAGAAGCACAACCCCAAATGGATGATGATGATGATGGTGGTGATGATGATGATGATGATGACGATGGTGATGATGATGATGATGATGTTAGAACGATAAACATTCAAACATACAAACATACAAACACCAGACATACATACCAACATAAGCAGACTAAACATACAAATTTACAAACATAGATAAACTAAACAAACATACAGACAAACATACATACATACATACATACATACATACATACATACATACATACATACATACATACATACATACATACATACAATCTTTAATAAAGAAATGTAATCAAACATCTTCTGATATATTATGCCATTGAGAAATGCACTGGCACAGTCTTACTTACTTTATTGTATTCCATCTACATTTTATCTCCACCGTCATAACCCATTGCTTCATTTTTCGGATTTATTCGTAAAAAAATTAGTTTTTTACATATTAAATGTTTGAATTTTTCAATAAATGCCAAGAAATATGCGTGCGTACGTGCGTGTGTGTTTGTGTGTGCGTGTGTGTTTGTATGTGTGTGTGTTTGTGTGTGTCATAAAATGTGTGTGTGTGTGTTTGTGTGTGTTTGTGTGTGTGTGTGTGTCAATAAATGCCAACAACTGGATGTGTGGTGTTTGTCTGTTTGTCTGTTTGGGTCAATAGATGTCAAAAATTGTGCGTGTGGTTTGTGTTTGTGTTCATGTGTGTCAATATATAACATATAAAAATGTATGTGGTGTTTGTGTGAGTATCAATACATAGTTTTTGTGTATGTTTGTGTGTGTGGATCAATAATTTATTTGATTGTGTGTGTGCGTGAATCAAAAATTTGTTTGTGTGTGTGTGTGTGTGTACATACGTACCTGTTTGCGTGTGTGTGTGTGTGTGTGCGTTTGTGTGTGTGTGTGTGTGTAAAATTATAGACAGGCAAAAAAGCGAGCCATCCAGTGCCCAATGAATAACGCTGAAACATGGACACGCCTCAGTAGATGACCATTCGGGCGTGCTATTTTCCAATGCTCTCTTACAGAATAATTATCATACTTTATTATTCCTATTATATATAATTATTACCTTTTATCATTTTCTTTATTATTCCTTATTCATAATATTAATAATCATTTTTATTATGATATTATTGCTATATTATTATGATATTATAATTATTATTATTATTATTATTGTTGTTGTTGTGTTATTATTATAATTTTAATATTAATATTATAGTTTTCTGATAATAAAAGAGTTTGAATCATTATTATTATTCTTATTATTATTATATTATTATTATATTATTGTAATATTATTATCATTATTATTATTATTATTATTCTAAAAGAGGTTTATTGTGATATTATTGTTAGTATATTATTATTATTATTATTATATTATTGTGATATTATTATTAGTATCATTATTATTGTTGTATATTTTTTATGGCTTTGATGAAGGTTTTGGAAGAAAAAAATATTAATAAAGATCGTTTTATTCACTGCAAGCAACATTAGCAAGGCGAACTTTTTTCTCTAGCTATCACATATTGACATGACAATGAAACAAATAAAAATAATCCAAACAATCCAAATAATAATAATAATAATAATAATATGATTATGTAAGACTTATTATGCGAAATGTTATTGGAAGATATATTATTATTTGTATCGTTTGCTGAAATATAGTCCTTTCAAACATCATTACTTATGACATTATCAGTTGAAATGTTATCCGAAATTGAATTTAAAATATCATTATTTACTTTGGAGTTGTTCGTTTCGTACAGCGTTCTTTTTGTACGGAGCCAGGATGGTCCATTAAGGTATTGCAACTCTTTCAAACAATAAGAACACATTGCCACATTTAAAACGATTAAAGCGAACTATTACAATAAAATAAATATAATTGCCTTAAAATTACAATTCCATTTTTCAGTGAAAACCCATTACATATTCATAAAAAACGCAGTTCTTTCCACAATCCCATACCAAATTTAAATATATTAATGAACTTTAAGTCAAGATAATTGCAACTAAATAGCTATCGTGTTTAATACCTCATGCTCAATCAATCAATAATGATAATAACAATAGTATTATTATTAATAGTAGTAGTAGTAGTAGTAGTAGTAGTAGTAGTAGTAATAGTAGTAGTAGTAATAGTAGTAGTAGTAGTAGTGATAGTAGTAGTAGTGATAGTAGTAGTAATAGTAGTAGTAGTAGTAGTAGTAGTAGTAGTAGTAGTAATAGTAGTAGTAGTAATAGTAGTAGTAGTAGTAGTGATAGTAGTAGTAGTGATAGTAGTAGTAATAGTAGTAGTAGTAGTAGTAGTAGTAGTAGTAGTAGTAGTAGTAGCAGTAGCAGTAGTAGTAGTAGTAGCAGTAGCAGTAGTAGTAGTAGTAGTAGCAGTAGCAGTAGCAGTAGTAGTAGCAGTAGCAGTAGTAGTAGTAGTAGTAGTAGCAGCAGTAGTAGTAGTAGTTGTTGTTGTAGTAGCAGTAGTAGTAGTAGTAGTCCATCATCATCTCCATCTTCATCATTATTTTCATCCTTGTCGTCATCTTCATCATTTTAAATCCAGTACACCGTTACGTTACGACCATTCAATGCTATCTCTTTCTATTGATTTCAACTTAGATATTTATTCATCGTGATCATTTTATCGTTGATAAAATTTATCATTATTTTATTATTATTATTATTATCTTTCTTTTTATTACTGAAAGTAGTAGTAGTAATTGTTGTAGTAATAGTGGTGGTAGTAGTAGTAGTGGTGGTGGTAGTAGTAACAGCAAAAGCTGCAGTAGTAGTAGTAGTAGTAGTATTAGTAGAAAAAGTAAAAGTATTAATAGTAGAAATAGTAGTAGTAGTAGCATTAGTAAAAGAAGTAAAAGTAGTAGTAGTAGTAGAGGTAAAAATAGTAGTACTAGAAGTAGTAGTAGTAGCTGTGGTAGTAGTAGTACTAAGTAGTAGTAGTAGTACTAAGTAGTAGTAGTAGTAGTAGAAGCAGCAGTAAAAGCAGTAGCATATTTTTTTAAATTCTCAGTAGCGAGCGACGGAGTAGAATCCAGTAGAAACCTATAAGAGAAACATGCACCCCATGGCATGCAGCTT
>NW_008705063.1:767491-768917 GCF_000326865.2 Helobdella robusta | reverse complement strand
GTTGTGATGTTGGTCAATCGGTAGTAATTGTCATCCCTTGACTCGTGGAATTATTCATATCTTGTTTTGCAATTTTTGTAAAATAAAAGTTTAAATTTTACGAATATCTAGAGTTCAACAACCAATTTTTAGTTAATAATTTTTACATTAGCTAACGGCACAAGCGTTCAGATACATACAAATTTTAATATGTTATAAAATTCTGCACCTTTCTCATGGCAAATTATTCCGCTCCAGCCTGGCAAACAAACTGAGGATGCACAATAATTCTTGGTGCTCTCTTCCTCGTCATTCAGGCAGAATTGGTATATTGTTGAAGGGGTGTACTTATTTTTATCCAGAGAAACTGTTGCAGTAGAAATTTGCATCGATCAAATATTTTATTCTTTAGTGACTTGAAATAAATTGTCTAGATTATTTACATTTTGGCTTGGACTGGTAACTAAAACTTTTGATTAGCATAGTTTTATTGAGATTAACATGATTAACATAAATTTATAAGTTTCAATTCGCGTTGAAATTTAATTGAAAGTTTCTAAAACAAATAAAAACAACTGCCAATATTAACCGTCGTATAGTAAACTATAATTTTTTGGATCATTATCACATTTACGAAGTTGTGCCTGCATGAAGAGTTCAACTCTATTCGTACAATAGCATTTTTTCTATAAATTAATTAACATTCAAATGAAAATCGTTAATTCTGAATTTGCCGGAAGATAATAAAATTTCCAATTTTATATATTTTTCTCAAAATAGCGGTGTGATGGGGGAATGTTTAATGTGCCTGGACCTGCTGTTGCACTGACCGGAATCGAATACAAGAAGAACCTCCAGTTTATGTTCAGCTGGCATATGCTGATTCTGATATCAATTCTGAAATTTGGTCTGAACTGAATAGTCAGTGCCGGATCGTGTGTTGGGCCCTTACAACATGCAATGTGTTGAAGCATGAAGTCAAGCGTCTTTGGATGCACCGTGTTTTTGTTGTAAGCACTAATAAATATATTCTTTAATTTTATTATTTTAAATATATCTTGAATTAAAATCAACTAAATATGACACAAAGTAAAAAAAATTTGCTAACTAACTTTTGACACGAAGCAATATTTACACATATTTTTGAAGCATGTTTCTTGGCACATTAATACGGATAGATGAATCTGGACCTTATGTAGCAAAGAAAACGAGATAACATTGAAACAACCGACCAGAACAACTTGGTTTACTATAAATTTTTACGTGATTTATATAATTATATATATATATATATATATATATAATTATATAAATCTCTATATATATATATATATGCCCATCTTGCGACCGAATGGGTTCGTAAACAACGCGATGTTGTTCTTACCTATTGGTCGCGACACCTCAATTTGAGTTTCTTGGTTACAATAATTGAGTTGTGTTATCTTAA
>NW_008705063.1:762191-763505 GCF_000326865.2 Helobdella robusta | reverse complement strand
GGTATCTAACCTTGTGTTTCGTTTATAGAGTGTTATATGATGCTGAGTTCAACATGTTAGGCTCATTTGAAACGGTGTCAACAAACACTAGGCAAAAAGGTTTGTTGATACCAATGACTTGCAGAACTGATTTAAATGCTAGATACTGGGCGGTAAGAGGAATTCGTCTTTGGAATTCCTTGGAACTAGGTGAGAAAAAATTTTCCGGATATAATGAATTTAAAAAATATATAGAAAACTTATGCAGATCAATGTAGGTATGATGCTTTCTTTGTTTAATTTTGTCGTGTTTTATTTAATTGTTTTACATCTGATTGAATATTTAACCTCCTTACTTTAAGTTATAAAAATGGATTTATTGGGTGTATTTATATTTATCGATATACTAAAAATGTTTATATTTGTATCTCATATTGTTGCACAACTAGTTAAGGTGGTCAGCACTTGCTTTCGTATATATGATCTCCTGTTTCTTTTCGAATAAAATTCTGGAAAAAAAATATAATATATATAAACATAAATATATATATATATTATATATATATATATATATATAATACGTGAGTTTATAAAGGGTGAGAATTTTCGACCCGCTCCCGCGAGTACGGTCGGCCAGTACGAGCACATGAATTACACCATCTCTCACCACAACCAAAGGTGCATTTCTGTAAACACCCAACTCGTTTTAGGCTAGACGCGTTTCGTCCCTTATGGAACTTATCAGTAGCCCGAGCTTAAAAACCAACTTTGTGCAATTATTATCTTAGTAAACAAAATTGCAAACTAAGTTATTTTAAAACTGCTATATATGAATAAATTTGAAAAACTTTTTGTAATGTTTGCCATTTTTTTGGAAAACATCAACAAAAAATAAACAAAGTTGGATTAAATTTTATAATTATTCCATTTATTACCGGATATTTTTTAGCACATAATTTGATGAATGAATGTGAGTATGGTAAAGAAACAATAATAATAAAAATGATAAAACTTTTTCTCAATAATTTAAATAAGCCTCAAAGAACGGTGCAACAGAAAATGTTTAACTAGGGGCTGTCCATGAAGGAATTCCCGCTTTGAAGGTAAAGGGCAAAACAATTGGTGAAGCCTTGTGAAAAAGTCGCGAGAACTTTTTTTTTTTTCTTTCGATTACCAGTTACGCTTTGTGCATTTGCAATTTTATTTAGTGACTTTACAGAATGTTGATAACATAATTTTCAGCAAAAATCTGTTATACAAATTTGTATTCGTTCAATAGGCTTTGCAGTAATAATCTTCTCGCATTTATTCCAACCGAGAGGTTATTCAGGTGTA
>NW_008705063.1:744510-752943 GCF_000326865.2 Helobdella robusta | reverse complement strand
ACAGCACGAAATGTGGTTAGTTGCGAAAAACAGTTCCCTGCTGTCGCCTGATCTGACGCTGGTCATTTTGCATTTTTCCTTAAGAAATTTAAGGGTGTTGGGGTCCATCGGGCCAAGAACCTCGATGCATATTGGCAAGAATTCATACTGGCAAGAATGGCATATTGTATGTATGTATGTATGTATGTGTGTGTGCGTGTATGTATATGTATGTATGTATGTATGTATGTATGTATGTATGTATGTATGTATGTATGTATGTATGTATGTATGTATGTATGTATGTATGTATGTATGTATGTATGTATGTATGTATGTATGTATGTATGTATGTATGTATGTATGTTTGTATGTATGTATGTATGTATGTATGTATGTATGTATGTATGTATGTATGTATGTATGTATGTATGTATGTATGTATGTATGTATGTATGTATGTATGTATGTATGTATGTATCATTACTATTACAAGTCAATTTGTACAGCGCTAATTACAAAAAAATCTCTATAGCACTTCCTAAAAAATGAATGATCAAAAACAGTAATGAATCAAAAACAAAAAAAATTATTAATTCTGCAAAAATAAGTGAATTTTCCGCTCCTTTTTAAACAATATCGAAGATAGATCTTGTCTTCATGAATAAGTCGGTAGACTGTTCCAAGCCAGAGGTCCAGCAAAACGGCAATATTCCATGATCCAACCTGTAAATTCATTGCTAGCGCGACCAGGAGTTTCATATCATCTGCTCTTAAGCGTGAACCCGACACAGATGTTCTTTTGATGAGCTTGCATGTTAGATACTGCAATTCTGAAAATTATCCTCTTCATAATTTTTAGCCAGTGTATCTCGTTTAAGATCGGAGTCACACGATCATACTTCAGATTTTTTGTGACAAGTTTTGCAGATCGATTTTGAATTGACTGAAGTGCAGCTATTGACTTGTCCGGTAGTTTAAAGTACAAACAGCTAACCTAACCCCCTCTAGATGTAACAAAAGAAAGCATGTACCAATGTATCCATGGCAGATCTGTTCGAATAGTGCCGAATCTTGTATAATCTTCTGAGATGTATCATACATGCCCTTGCTAGCAAATTAATATGATCTTTCATTGAGAGCCTGCTATCCAACCAAACACCCAAATTTAAGGCTGTAGAAACAAATGACACCTCGATGTCACCCACCACAACCGAGTTTATATCAAGATTCAACAACTGCTGCCATGTACCAAGAGGAAGAATCTGGGTTTTATTTCGGTTTAACCTCAAGGAATTGCTCAACATCCAACGATCAGTCTCCATCAGACATCTGATAAGTATATCAATCACAGGCTGAAATGACTCCGAATGACTTGAAACAATTATACGGTTTGAAAGTTATAACAACCTCCTTGGTTAACTTTGGTGTCAAATAGCAGAATAAACCCAGAGGTAAAACCAATGACAAATAAATAGCGAGAAATGAAATTGAAAATGCAAAATAAATATAAACGAATCCAGCGAAAAACAGAAAAAATAACTAAAAAAACTAAAACAAAAATAAAGATAAATCACAAAATTTAAAAAAAAACTTTTAAGATAAACTGTCGAAAATAGGAAGAAGGAAAAAAATTGTGAAGATGAAGTAGCAGCGAAGGAAAAAATTTCAAAGGAGAAGAATAAAAAAGAAGTATAGCTAAAAAAGAGAGAGAAAGAGAGAGAGAGAGAAAGAGAGAGAGAGAGAGAGAGAGAGAGAAAGAGAGAGAGAGACAGAGATACAGAAAGTGATTATTCTGACAATGCTTTTTTACAAAGAAATAGAATAAGAACACAAATGTACAATGTAAAATCGAAAGGAACGAAACAGGATGATAAAAAGTGGTGTTTAAACAAAAAAATGATTCTCAGAGAAAAAGCAAGTAGAAGAGGCGGAAGAAAAAATGAAATTTATAGAAAAATATAGTATAAGGCCGAAATTGAAACTGAAATACTAAAAGAAATTGGAAGAAAAAAAAAGAAACCGAAAGAAAGAAAGAAACAGCAAATGAATAATGTGTGTGTGAGAGAGAAAGAAAAGAAAAAAGAGAGAGAGAGAAGGAGAGAGAGAGCAAAAAAGAAAGAATAAGGATTGATGGAGTGAAGAGAAATTGGCGGATGAGTTCATCAATCATAGATGATGGCATGTTTAAGTTGGGTCTCTGGTGTCACTGGCTTGTTAACTTTCTACCCTGTTATGTCTGTGCCGATGTCTTATTATTGAATCATATTTTTTGATATATGCATCAATAATATAATTGCTATTTTATCAATCTAATAATTTATTATTTTATAGCATTTCAAATATTTAATCACTTATTTTTAAATATTAAATTGATAAAAATGTAAATTTTGCGTATGTCTATTTTTTTTTAAAATCTTATAAACAACTTCAAAATTACGAAAATAATTTGTTTTCAATTGTGTTTTCAACTAAAAAATTGTCAGATTAACGCAAAAAAGATAGCTGGGAGTCCCTCAAAAGCTTTGGTAGCCAGAATTATCCCTAATTTTTACATGCTTCTGTGGTAGATTACATTCGAGGCACAAATCTTTTTGATGTGGTCCTTCATTGACAATTTGCTGCCCAGCAGAACACCAAAGTTGAAAGTTGTATTGATAAATGATATATAAACGTTTCCTATTTATCCAGAACTAAAATCAACTTTTGACAACTGTTGCCATGTTCAAACTGGAAACAACTGAGTTTTTCACGGCTAATTTTGTCTACAAATAGCTGACAAACAAGTTACCATCAATATTCAATCATTACTACACTTGCAGCAACAACAAGAGACAAAATTACATTAGATCAAATTCATCAAAAACAAACATTCTCTTCCTCCACGTATATTGCAAAGGACCAAGAATTTGGAATTTGCCATTAAAGAACAATTTTAAAATTGACTCAATGTCTGATGTTAAATTTAGGCTGAAACTGAAAAATTTTATTTTAAATTTAAGAATTAATTTCTGTTGATTTAGTCAAAATAATTTAGTAATATGATGTTGCATTTTCCTGAATATTCTTACCATTTGTTGTTTTATTTGTGACAAGGTGGCTGTGCAAGATGAGCTCATCACGAGCTCGATCATAGTCATCCTGCCTTCTTAATTGTTATTTTGGGAAGCAAATAAAAATATTCGTTTCGTTTCTTATGTATGTATGTATGTATGTATGTATGTATGTATGTATGTATGTATGTATGTATGTATGTATGTATGTATGTATGTATGTATGTATGTATGTATGTATGTATGTATGTATGTATGTATGTATGTATGTATGTATGTATGTATGTATGTATGTATGTATGTATGTATGTATGTATGTATGTATGTATGTATGTATGTATGTATGTATGTATGTATGTATTTATGTATGTATGTATGTATGTATGTATGTATGAACCGTCAAACATCAAGTAACAAATGGATTAACACTTTGATTTGTCGTTTAATTGCACATGTCGGCATTCAGTTGGATATTTTTAAGCACACAGACACGCAGGAACCGCTGCAACAAGCACGAAATGTGGTTAGTTGCGAAAAACAGTTCCCTGCTGTCACCTGATCTGGCGCTGGTCATTTTACATATTGCCTTAAGAAATGTATGTATGTATGTATGTGTGTGTGTGTGTATGTGTGTGTGTGTGTGTGTGTGTGTGTGTGGTGTCTCTCTCTTTTTCTGTATGTGAGCAACAAGTGACTCTAGAAATTACAGTATTGGAAGCCGAGCATAAATCAACACACAGTAAATGTTTTAAGCGAAATTCGTTACTTTTAACGGCTGTGCATTGGTGTATAGCTGTTTGTCTGTGTGCCTGTGTTTGGTGTGTGTTTGTGTGTGTGTAAGCGAGTGTGTGCGTATGTGTCTGTGTGTGTGTGTGTTGGTAAAATTATGTATGCACGCATTAAAGTATCATAAATCAATATATTATGTATGCCTGAATTAACATGCATTAGAGGTATGTACACGAGTGAGTTTCATGATGATGATGATGATAATGATGATGATGATGATGATGATGATGATGATGAGGATGATGATGTTAAAAGTGGTGAATCAAATATATTTTTAAGATCATATAAATATTTAAACGTTGAAATATTTCATTCAATTAAAAAATAAACAAGGAAAATTTGAAAAATTTGACAACCTTTTTTTAAATTTTTGTTTTTAAAACAACAAAATTCAGCAAATTAAAATTTAACGCACGACAAGTTTGATACATTCGTTCAACCATCGAACTGACAAACTGAACAAAAGGTAAATGCACATTTATGATCACTGAATTGAAATTTGCCCCGTGCATTTCGGACCTCAATACAATCCTCATTGCCACCTTGTCTGGTTGACCAGGGTACCAATTATTCGTTTCTGCCACACTTTTGTACTGAAGAATTTCATCTAAAAATTTTGCAGTTCTGAATATTTTCCAGTCAAAAACTTGGGAGTTGTTTTTCTTCCTACCAGCCGACCAGAAGCGATACTCCGAAACGCCACTTCTATAAGTGAATGTACATCCAGCTATAAAAGTCAACATGAAAAACAACTTTAATTTCAAATAAGTAGATTTGCATATAAACTATTCAGGATCAGTTTATCTTTTACGTTCAACGAAATAATTTTTACAAACACACTTTTAAAATTTTTATACTACTGAGAAAGAAATATGAATAATTTATCAAATTTATCCAATGACAAATTGGTTTTAGTTAGTTTTAGATTTATCATTGGTGTGACGTAAAAATTTTGGAAAAATTTACTAAAAGAAAAAATTGAAGTCAACCTCTGGAATTCGCGTCCAGATGAACCTTCAACTCAGCCAAAAAGTCAGCACTATCAGCGATAACCAAGTTAGCTCCAAGAGCGTCACATGTGATGACACTTGCATCCCATGACGCTCCTGTCCTATTGACGTAGATACACCTTCCACCAATGAGGGTGAACGGGTCAGGGCAAGCACCTGCAAGTTCACAAGATGCAGTTTCTTATCTGAACGAATTTCATTGCACCGATCGATCTGCACGATATATACATATAAATGACAGACCTTCGCCAGTGCAACCAAAGAGGCCAACCAGAAGCAGCGATGCATGGAAGACAGTTTGGATTTCACCCATATCTTTCGCTGAATCTTCTTCCTAAGTGTTGTGGTTTAAATTGAACAAAAAAGTCATTATGGATTAAAAAAGTAAAATATTGATAATTATTTCAAATATCAGGGTTTAGATTAAACTTATTCAAATATATACCAACGCTATGTATTTCAGGAAAATCTAATTATATATTATAAATAATTAATTTGGAAAATTTTACAAAATAAACAAACAAATATAAATACAAACAAACTAAACGAGCAAATAATATAACAACCCATCCCAACTCATCCAACCTGTTACTATTATCGTTCAAATTAAATGTTCAATTCGATAAAATTCACGAATAGCCACTAGACATAAGTGAATTGATTTCAATTTATATTCTCATATGTGTGTGCAGTGTTGTTAAATATTTAGAGTATTTAAATACTTAAAAGTATTTAAATACTCACCCCGGTATTTGAGAGGTATTTAAAATACTTAATAAAATGGCAGTATTAAAACAGTATTTAGATACATTTGTATGGTATTTAGTATTTAAAAAATTTAAATACTTTGACAAAAAAATTGCTTTATCAATCATCTATTCCACGTTGTATATCCTTTGTTTATTCTACATATGTGATGTGTATATACTATATAATAGTCTGTGCAAACTGCTATAATCTGTATTTTTTTTGTATTTAGCTTTGTTGACAGTGAATCATTTCAAGACATTTTTCGTTTGGTTTGCCCTAATCGTTCTATTATGTGTCGACAGGTAAAAATTTATAAATTGATTTTGGAAGTGAAGGAGACTGTACGGAATCAGCTAGAAGAGGCACAGTATGTATGCATGACTGCAGACCTATGGAGTTCATCCAACAGATCATTAGTATAACTGCTCTCTGGTTTGATGTTTCAAGTCTAGAAAGAAAATCTGCTGCTCTTAGCATGCCTGCGCTTCACACACTCATATTATAAAATTGCTTCAGAAATCAGTATACTAGCTTTAATATTAAAAGTAAAGTGTTATTCACATGCTCTGACAATGGATCAAATATGGTGAAGGCATATAGTGAGAGTTCTGCAGTTAAAGAGCAGTTGTTGTCTGAAGATGATAAAGACTTTGAGTTTTATGGTGATGATGAAGATGCTTCGTTCGACACAGGGGTTGGAGAGGCTATAGAAAAATACAAGGCAGAGACAGATGTTGTGATCCTTCCAGATCATTTGTGGTGTTGCTCACATACAATAAATTTGATTGCGACAACCGATGCTGAAATGGCTCTAGAACATAGCAGCTATAAAAAGCTGTACCGCCAGGCTATTGCCAAAGCTACTGCGATTTGAAATTTTACAAAACGTAGTACAATGGCTGCTGAAGCTGCTTTTGAGATAGTAGGTTATCGGTTTTCAATACCATGTGTAACAAGATGGGCTTCATTATACAACCCTGTTGAACAGATCATCAACTGTGAAGAAAAAATAGCAGAGGTGAGCAAGGTTCTTGGCTTACCCCCACTGTTCCACTCTGAGGCAGTTTTTTTAAAGGAATATATATCAGTAATGGCTCCAGTAGCCGCAAGTCTTGACATTCTGCAAGGAGACAAAACTTGTTCACTGGGCTATTTTTTGCCTACATTGACGACTTTAACAAAAAAGCTTATTTCAATGGATCTGAATCACACGATTCTATTAAGAGATGCCTTATTACAGGGTTAGGAACTTATCTTTCTGATAAAGAATATCTACTTGCTTCAGTGAAATGAATGAAAACTGCATGGTATTTAAAATAATTTTTAAATTCTTGCAGCCAGTATCTAAATACTTGTAGCAGTATTTAGTATTTAAATACTATTTAAATACTGAATTTTGACCAAGCATTTGCTAAGTATTTAAATACTCAACATGTGTGTATTTTAACAACACTTTGCGTGTGTGTGTGTGTGTCTGTGTGTAAGTGTGTGTGATTTTTGATTCAGTCGTAAATTGCATCCTCCAAACAACTTCTGCTCTTCTCCTAATCAAAATTTTAATAATGTTAATACCTGAACAACCTCATTTGAATTTGCGTGACATTTGGTCATTTTAAACTGCAAATTTGTTTTTATATTAATAACGTAGCCACATCTACCACTAACGATGGCGAACTTACTCTGAGAAGCACCTACAAGTTCATAGAAATTCTTTTGTTCACAGAATAATGTGCTCTTAACTAATTTCATTGCTTGAATAATATCTGCCTTATATACAGCAGAGAGACCCAGCATAAGCAGCAGTGCTTGGAAGAACATTTTGATTTAACCCATATTTCTTTATACATGTATGTATGTATATATGTATGTGTGTGTTTGTATGTGTGTTTGTATGTGGTGTGTGCGTGTTTATACAAAAGGATGCACGTTGTTACGGTTCAAAAACATGCAACCTGCGTAAACTTCCATTCATCTTTCTTCTTTAAAAAAAATTAAAATTGATAATGATGTTGACGATGATGGTAATGATGTGTTGTTGATTTATGAAGATAGTGCTGATTATGATGATGATTATTAGGATGATGATGATGATGATGATGACGATGTTGATGATGAAGTAATGCTAATGCAGATTTTAGACTTTCTCAGGCCAAATTTCTGTTACTAGTTCTGAAAAAAGTTATTTTAACTACTTAAAATATTTATCATAGCTATTAATAGCTTGATACTCGTACAAAAGATGAAGGTATGAAAAAACTTACAAACTTAAAATACTCAAAGATGCCTAAAAAATTTTTCTTGTGATAGAATTGTTTTTCAGAAATTATTATTATTATTATTGAAATTTCCCCGCTAGGTTTTTTTTTAAATATTTTAAACTATCATTAATTAATTTATTTGGTCTGACCTTTTTCATAGAAGTTTAATTAATTCCGTAGTATCGTCATCTTACGCAATTTACTCTAATGGACCACGATTTGAACATAATTTAATGCTGATTCTATTTCTCTTTGTGCCCATTTGAAATGAATGGCGAGCATTGTAAATTATCTATATAATTAACGTTATGAGTTTTATTATTATTATTATTAATATTATTATTATTATTATTAATTAATAACGCATCCTATTCATAGCTTCTGGCACGCTTGGATAAACAATGATTTTTGACGTTTTTATGCCCTGGATAAATAAAAAGTTCTTCAATCGTTTCCTAAAAAGTTTGATTGTTGGCTGTTGACGAATAATGACAGGCAAACCATTTCATATGGAAGGAGAGCTGTATGTAAAACATTTGTTGACAACCGATGAATTGCTGACAGGATGATGCAACTGAACTGAATATATGAAGA
>NW_008705063.1:732855-744460 GCF_000326865.2 Helobdella robusta | reverse complement strand
ATATGCATCGAGGTTCTTGGCCCGATGGACCCCAACACCCTTAAATTTCTTAAGGAAAAATGCAAAATGACCAGCGTCAGATCAGGCGACAGCAGGGAACTGTTTTTCGCAACTAACCACATTTCGTGCTTGTTGCAGCGGTTCCTGCGTGTCTGTGTGCTTAAAAATATCCAACTGAATGCCGACATGCGCAATTAAACGACAAATCAAAGTGTTAATCCATTTGTTACTTGATGTTTGACGGTTCATACATACATACATACATACATACATACATACATACATACATACATACATACATACATACATACATACATACATACATACATACATACATACATACATACATACATACATACATACATACATACATACATACATACATACATACATACATACATACATACATACATACATACATACATACATACATACATACATACATACATACATACATACATACATACATACATACATACATACATACATACATACATACATACATACATACATACATACATACATACATACATACATACATACATACATACATACATACATACATACATACATACATACATACATACATACATACATACATACATACATACATACATACATACATACATACATACATACATACATAAATACATGCATGCATACGTTACACAAACACATACACACAACACATACACACACATACACATCCACACTCACACATACACACACACACACACATACGTAGAAACGCACGCGCGCACACGCATACACACGCACATAACATTTTTCGTATTTTTGTCACACAATGAAAGCAGGAAAATTTCAAAATTATCCATGAAGTCTATCTGTGTGTAAAATAAATGAAAAAGATGAGGATGAAGAAGAAGATGGTGAGGGAGATGATAATGATAAATTGTTGATAACGTTTTCGAGAATGACATCTGATGATTATTACGAAATGTTGGCGACGCTAAACACAAACACGCACTTTTAAAACCCTTTAACAGCGGGCAGGTTGAAACTTAACGAAGTACTGGAATGCTTTATTAGCCCTATATGTTCACTATCAATTAATTTAAGTGCTAAGTTTATTATTTTCTTACAAAAAATTAGATTGAAACTGCAAAAAAGGCTTTTCTGCCTCGCTGTCCTATTCATTATTTCGTTATAGACAAAATTTAAACAAAATGGATTTCAATCAATCAATTAGTTCAACAGTTCATTAGTTCAAAGTTCAACAGCTCTCCTTAATGAATTTTGTAAACCTATATGGGTCTTGAGATCCGCTCTGAATTTCTTAAGTCATGGAGAATTAGTCAAAGAAGGAGGTGCAAATGTTTTGTTGTTAAGGAAATTCAAAACGTCACAACAGTATTTGTGACGTAAGTAACATATATATAAAAATTAAATTTATTAAATTTCAACTTCAGTTGAAACATTCTAACTGAACATCTGCTAAGCCCAAAGTTAAATTATTTACATTTTTATTTTGAATTAAATTCGGATTTAAAAGTAGAGAGGCCCTTATCCTTAACTTTTTGTTAAAATTGGTGAATCAAATACATTTTAAAATGAGGCAGACGTTTGCATGATGAAATATTTTATTCAAATAAAAAACAAACAAGGAAAATCTGAAAACCTTCACCGCTTTTATTTAAAAAAATTTTTGGTTTTTAACAACAGATTTCTGCAAATTAAAAGTTAACGTCTAACAAGTTCGATACATTTATTCAACCATCGAACTGACAAATTGAACAAAAAGTACTTAAGCATTTAACATCATTCTATGCAGCCCTTTTCAAGGTTTAGGTAGAGTTAAAAAACCTCCACAAACTGAACATAATTTAACTTTGCAGTTGACAGTATAGATACGAATTTTTGTATGGGAGTGATCATCATCATGTTGATCCCAATAATTACAATATTTCATCTCTATACAATCTTCACCTCCATTTTGATAGTTTGCTTCATCGACGCCTAATCGTTCAAAATTCAACTCTACTTTTGTTTTTTGATTTCTGAAATTAACGAACTCGAAATTATCGGTGTTATTAATTCTAGTGCCTGCCATCCAATAGTAGTAAGAGATAGGCTCATAGTATGAATACGAACCTAAACAGTCATCTATAAAATGAATTGTGAAAAAGTACTTTAATGTCAAATAAGAAGATTTGCATATAAACTATTCATGATCGGTTTAACTTATACGTTCAACGAAATAATTTTTACGAACACAGTTTTGAAATTTTTATACTACTGAGAAAAAAAAATTAATTTAAATTGGTTTTAGATTTAACATATGCGCAAAGTAAAATTTTTGGGGAGGGAATTTTACAAATAGAACTTATGTTAGACAACCTCTATAGTATTTCCGCAAAAACTTTTCCAGCCCGCTCAAATAGGAAAAAGTCACAATAGATGATAACATAGAACCAATAGCTTGACAGGCTTTGGCACTAGTATCCTGCGATACTTTTGTCGTATTGACGTAGATACAATGGTAGTCAGTTATTTTATCTGCAAGATATTCGACTTCTATGCTGAAGTAGGGATCAGGGCAAGCACCTGCAAGTCCACAAGATGCAGTTTCTTATCTGAACGAATTTCATTGCACCGATCGTTCTGTTCGATGTATACATATAAATGACAGACCTTCGCCAGTGCAACCAAAGAGGCCAACCAGAAGCAGCGATGCTTGGAAGACAGTTTGGATTTCACCCATATCTTTCGCTGAATCTTTTTCCTAAGTGTTGTGGTTTAAAATAAACAAAAATTCATTATGGATTAAAAAAGTAAAATATTGATAATTATTTTAAATATCAGAGCTTAGATTAAACTTATTCAAATATATACCAACGCTATGTGTTTCAAGAAAAACTAATTATATATTATGAAAGAATTTATTTAAAAAATTTCACAAAAAATTTTTTAGCCAAACGATTCTTATAATGTATGTATATAATTTAGTCTCAACTTGCATTTTCCAAACATCTGCTCTTCCCTCAATACTCTTGCATATATTGTGTGCTTTCGTTCGTCTCTAAGTAGCGATCGATTTATACAGTCAATAGTTTTTTATGTTTCTTAACTTGAAATTTTAACATTCCAAGTAGTTGAAATTCAAATTATTCAAGTTTTAGTATGCTAAAGTACTATAAAAGATTGTTTATTGAAATAACCTTTGTTGTTTATTTCAAACTGAATAATAACTAAAGTCTTTTAAGAAACATCTTGAATAAAAGAAGAATAATTATAACCGTAAAATTTATTGCAAAACCTGTATTTTATTTAAAATGTAACGTTTAATTAGCTAGCTGATAAATTCAACATTTGTGATACTTATAGGTAGATAAAAATTATCATGGCTGATAGGGACAATGCGTTTCCTATTTGTACACAAGCTCTCATAATGGAGAGTTCTCAAGCTCTGTTTATGTTATGTTATGTTATGTTATGTTATGTTATGTTATGTTATGTTATGTTATGTTATGTTATGTTATGTTATGTTATGTTATGTTATGTTATGTTATGTTATGTTATGTTATGTTATGTTATGTTATGTTATGTTATGTTATGTTATGTTATGTTATGTTATGTTATGTTATGTTATGTTATGTTAAGTTACTTATTTTGGATAACGAACATATTCATACTATTTTATCATTTTAATTTAAACTTAGCTAATTTTAACATTTACAATTAGCTAATTTAAAATTTTTTATTGACCTTTTTTATTTCGATTATTTTGATTATACTGGTGTTCTTTGAATAATAAAAAAGTTCACATCATTACAATTCTCACACGAACTATCTATACAATAATCAACAACAAACACTAATTTTTACTAACAATAATAACAACAAAACAACAATAATAACAACAATGATGGTAGTAATTGGAAATACAGCAATAACAAAAATATGAGAGACGTAGTAGTGTAGTAGCTACTTTGAATTTTTTAGCGCGACAAAAACATTTTTTATGTAAAGTTATTCATTCATAAAATCTTTTCTGAGTGAGTTTGTTTGTTTGTGTGTGTGTGCCTGTGTGTATGTGTGTGTGTGTATGTGTGTGCGTGTGTAGGTGCATTTTTTTCTCTTTCTCTTTTCTTTTTTCCTCTTTGTTTTGTCTCTTTCAATCTCTCTATCTTTCTCTCTCTCTCTTTCTTTTTCTCTCTCTCTCTTTCTCTCTCTCTCTCTCAACAACACTATCAACAACAACTACAACATCTAAAGCAACAACAAAAATATAAACTACAGCAACAACTTTTACCGCTCCATCACTAGCAACAACAACAACGTCTCATAAAAAAAACTATCGAAACAACAGCAAAACACATTAACAGTAGCTACAGCAGCCACAACAACCGCCACAAAAATGACATCAACAAATGCTCTCCAAAAGCTAGTAGCAGCAGCATGACTGTGGGAATGACAATTACTGTTCAGTATTGAGACTAATTAAGTTAAGTAGAAACATCTTGGCAAACTGCAAAGTTGTTGCTGAATGCTGTTTTGGTGGATTGTGTTTAATGCTGTTGGTGGTCGAATTGTGGTGGTGAATGGTCCAATTTTAAGGTGAATTGATGAATCGTAAAATGAATAGTTGGTGTGAATTGTTGAATGTTGTGGTTAATTGTTGAAGTTTTGTTGAGTATTGTAGGGAATTGTTGAAAATGAGTTAGAGATTCGTTAAGTGCTGGTATAGAGTTGTTGAATAATATGGTTAATTGTTGAATTTAAAAAAAAATCAATAAATTTTTATGAGAATGTTGAAGTGAACTGTAGAATGTTGATGTGAATTGTCAAACGCTTGAGTGAATTGTTGAAGTTTGTGTTGGACATTTAAATCTTGGTATGAATTGCTAAATGCTGAAATGATTTGTTGAATTCCCAAGTGAATTGATGAATTAAGATTGTTCTGGCAATATATTGACGCTGTTTTTACAAAAATGTCATTTTCATCCAACTACATCTTGGTAACATGGTGCAACAAAAAATTACAAATCCCAAGTAAATTCCATTACTACACTACAAAAAGCATATCAAACTATGATAAAAAAAAAACCTCAGGGACCTCATAAAAAACCAGCCCGAAATTAAATATGACGATTTAGAACGAGAATGCCTAGCGATAATAATGTACAAAACATTAAAATCACATAAAAGAATAAACCATTTCAAACATCGAAAGATAAAATGAACATTTAAAAAGAGCCCATCCCAAGAAGATGTTGATTTATTAAGAGGTCATAAACGAAGGGGTCGTATTTAATATTTTCAGGGCACTGAAGGTCAAAGGTCATATATTAGAATTTTAAAAAAATTCCATAAAAATGTGTGACCAAATAATTTTTTGTTGACTTAATTCAATGAACCACAACAACAGAACATCCTTGATTAACTTTTTTTTTTGTTGATAAAAAAATATCAACAAATATATATTTGTCATAACGATAGTGAGAGTTTTATATAAACGATTATTATAACATAAAATCATGATATATATTCTTTAAAAAATTAATAAACTCATTTATTAAAAGTTTTTTCCATCAATTCATCATCTTTAATAATACAAAAACCTATAAAAATTATTTTTCAATAATGTGGTGTTAAAGTGCAGAGTGATTTTCGTGGTAAATTGTTGAATGCTGATGTGGACTGTTGATGTGAATTGTTGAATGTTGAAACGGATTACTGAATGTTGGTGTGAATTGTTGAATTTTGATGTGAAGTGTTCAACGTTGATGTCCAATTTTGGTGTGAATCGATGTATGTTGATGTGAATTGATGTATGTTGATGTGAATTGATGTATGTTGATGTGAATTATTGAATGTGAATTGTTGAATTTTAAATTTAGGATGGGAATTTTTAAATGCGCCTTTGATGACGATAATGACAAAGAAGATGGTGATGACCGAAGAACTGTAAGAAGACACTACAGAATGTGATTCCAATGATTTCTTCAATCCAATTCAGCACATTCACAAATAATCATTCGAGTTAACAAGAATTTTCATTTGCACAACGGAAGAGAAGTCTTTAAAAATATTTCAAGAATGTGAAAAATTCTCCCCTTTATATATATATAAATTTTAATTGGCGTGTTAAAAAATTTTTTAAAACTCTGAAGTATGCCAGAAAAAAGTTTAAATGCAAACTTCAAATAAGGCGAACTGACATGATCAAAAAACTAAGTTGTATAAGTTATGTCTCAATTACTTTTTTCGTTCAAAATGCGAACACGCACGTACACATGAATACACAGTACACACACACAGCATGTACACATACACACACACACAAAAGTATACACATACAACACACACAACATTCACACAGACAAACATTAAAAATATTGTACATACACTTAGACTAACATACACATGCAGATATTTACTTCATCTAATTGTAAACACAAACAAACATACAAACAAACATACAAACGACCACAGATAAAAATAAAAAAGAGACAGCATTGTAACCATGCAAGAGCTAATAAAACAAACCTTCATAAACATACATACATAATACATGCACACATAAAACATACACACAGATGATGCGTCTGTATGTATGTATGTATGTATGTATGTATGTATGTATGTATGTATGTATGTATGTATGTTTGTATGTATGTATGTATGTATGTATGTATGTATGTATGTATGTATGTATGTTTGTATGTATGTATGTATGTATGTTTGTATGTATGTATGTATGTATGTTTTTATGTATGTATGTATGTATGTATGTATGTATGTATGTATGTTTGTTTGTTTGTTTGTATATATATATATTTAATATATATATATATATATATATATATATATATATATATATATATATATATATATATATATATATAAAGGTCTTTTAAAATTTATATGTATGTGTGTATAATGACAACCAAAAACACAAAACAACAACCAAAGACACATAATAACAACCAAAGACACATAATTACCTAACCTAACGCCATAGAAATTTTATAACACGACATTAAACAAAAATACGTCCTTAGGTTAGTCGTTTTATTGTTGTCTTGTCAGCTATTTTTCTACCTTTTTTGTTGAAAATAATTTCGAATTTTTTACTTGGCGGATTATTTATTCGTAATAATTTTTTTAACGGTGTTTTTCGGTCAAACGACAAAAATGTCTGAAAATTTCGAAAAAAATTTTGAACCGAAAACAAAAATAAAAAGTTCGACATAAGACAACACCGTAAAAGAAACATCCAAAAATTAATAATCTATGTATGCATGTGTGTGTGTGTTTGTGTGTCTGTATATATATCTATATTTTATGAGTTTAGCTCCCACGCCTTTGCTGATGATATTCAGTTATTGGTATTGGTTTCTTATCCTGTTGATTCGATTGATGCTTCTCTGAATGAACTGACTGATTGTCTCATCGAAATTGGATCTGGGATGAGTATGAATCAGTTAAAGTTAAATCAATCTAAAACACAAATATTACCGGTTGGTTCTTGGCAGCAGCTGTCGAAGGTCAACATTTCATCGATCAGTGTCGGCAATGACATCATTGAATTTTCCACATCTGTCCGTAGTCTTGGAGTTATTATTGACTCAAACCTAAAGATGGATTTGCGTATTAATAATAAAATGAGGGTCTGCTCCTACCAACTCCGTTTATTACGCAACGTCAAAAAATCACTAAACACGTCTGTTCTTCAAAGCTTGGTTTTCTCTTTCGTCTTTTCCAGACTAGACTACTGCACTGGCCTTTTTCATGGTGTCACCAAAAGGTCTTTTTCAAAGCTTCAGTCAATACAGAATCGTGCGGCCAAGCTGGTTTTGGGTGGTTCGTGGTTCGATCATGTTACGCCTATTTTGAATAGGTTGCACTGGTTAAGGGTTGAAAAACGTGTTTTCTTCAAGTTGGCAGTTTTGATGTTTAAATGTGTCAATAATATATCTCATTTTTCAAAATATTCCTTCCGATCAACCGAGCGCAATTTATTTTTTATCCCGGCCCCAAAATTGGTGACGGGTTCCCGCAACTTTGCGGTTCTTGGCCCGATTGTTTGGAATGGTTTACCTCCATACTTACATGACCCTAACCTATCATAATTACAATTTCGAAGTCAATTTAAAACTTATTTATTTGCACAATGAATGTCCGTTTTATTTGTCTATGATTTAGTAGCGCTTTTGAGATTCAACAATAAAAAAGCGCTGTATATAAATTTTCGTAATCATAATAATATATGTATGTGTGTGTGTGTGTATGTGTGTGCTTCTGAGTGTAATTGTGTATGTATGAGCGCAAGTATCTATGGAAGCAGGTATATATGAGTTTATGTTTTTCTGGTGAAAATACACATTCATATATACTCGCTTACATGTTTGTAGGTTTGTATTCTATGTTTGTTTGTTTGTTTGTTTGTTTGTTTGTCTGTCTGTTTGTTTGTTTGTATGTTTGTGTGTTTGTATGTTTGTTTGTTTGTATGTTTGTTTGATTGCGTGTTTGAATGTAGAAAAACTTTACTAGACAACCAGCAAAAGACATCAACAGGGCAGAGTGGCATAGCATGGCTTTCAATGCTTTGTCAGATAACAAAACTCGGATTGCTCCCGCGAATGTAAATAGTCCTCCTATATGTTGTATTTTTTTGTCGTAAATTAGATCGGGCATCTTTCTGTCGTAAATTGTTATTGGCTGCTCGCAAGTGATGTTTTTTTTTATTCCGTGGGAAGTAAGCATGAATTCATGGTGAAAAGAATTTATGGTGAAAAGAATTCATGGTGAAAAGAATTTATGGTGAAAAGAATTCATGGTGAAAAGAATTTATGGTGAAAAATTTACACACCAGCTGTTTTTGATGGCGTATTTGTGTCCTGTGTTTGGTATGAAATGTTTCAAACTTTTATGTTTTGTCATCAATTTCAAGTTAACCGTTTTCTGGTATGTGCCTATTTTTAATATATAGGTGGCACAATAGTCTAATGGTTCAGGTGCCTGGCAGTGCTGTTGCATTGACTGGGTTCGAAAACATGGGTTCGCCTGTGTGGGACGTATTTATATACCACGTATAATTTTTGGTGATGTTTTTGAAAAAAATTAATGAGAGGATTGAAAAAAATGTCGTCTGAATTTTATTGTGGCTTCTTTTTTTTACAAATTTTTTAGAAATGAAAGGGTTGCTAGAGTCAGGCTTTTTTGATACTTTGTTGAAAAATTATCATGTAGATGATGATGGATGAAGATGATGACGTTTTCGCTTTATATAAAGATATCCAGTCGTTATTGAAATTTTAAATCGGGAATTGAACTATAGCGACTGAACTGTCTGCCTCGACCTGAAAACATTGGCGAATAAACCTAACTACCTTTCATAAATACTCATGAGGGCAGCTGATGACGCCCTGTATAAAATGTTTATAATAATGTATGCATGACGGGAAAGTTGCATAAGATTTGTATATGCCACATGTAGTGGGATCTCTATGCATTCAAACCCACTCACTACAACACTAGTGCCAGGCATCTAAACCACTGAACCACCCATTTGCTATTATTTTTCAACACTTTATACAAATTGGTTGTTTTTGTGGGTTGTTCTTATTCAATTTTTTTGAGTCTGAACAAGAAGACATGTTGGCGTTGTCGTTCGAAGGACTCCATAGAGTAGTATTCATCATTTTATCGCTTCTATATACGCCATTAAAGTTGTGTGTGTATGTGATGTGTGTGTGATGTGTGTGTTTGTGTGACGTGTGTGTGATGTGTGTGTGTGTGCGTGTATGTGTGTTTTGAATGTGTGTGTTATAGAAGTTTTTAATGTTTTTCGTCTTGAGTTATAATATAATTTCAAAAGTTTAAATACAACCGCGGATAATCCTGCCTCTTTGTTTGTCACAAAAACAATCCAACTAACGCCAATTAAGGCCCAAAAAACTGATCCATTACATCAATAACCAAAACCTCATGACATCAGATCTCAAGACCTCAAGTTAATAATAACTTGGTGACATCAAAGCAAAAAACATCACAAAGAACTTGATTGAAAGATTAATTAAAAGGGCAAGAAATCTCCATCTAATCGCTCTATTAAACTATGTATTTAACAGCAGATAAACCACAACACTAAAATTTAAAAAAATTCCACAAATTGAAGTTAGCATCTGTATGACAAGTAGCAACAAAAACACGCTCTTAACTGCAGAATGGACGACTGAAACATTGAAAACAACATCAACAGCAACAACTACATTAGCAACAACAAATACATCAACATCAACAACAACCACATCAACATCAACCTCAACAACAACATCGACATTAAAAAATAACATAAACAACATCAACAACATTGAAAACCTTAACAACAATATCAACAACAACTACTACATCAACAACAACATCAACAACAACAGCATTAAAGAACAACAACCACAACATCAACAATAACATCAACAACAATATCAACATCAACAACAACAACAACTATAGTATAAACATCATCAACAACATCAACATGTCTGTCAACATTTTGTGTTCTAGAGGATTAGCTCGTACATTCAGTAAATAGAAAACGTAATCATATTTTTAAAAGACATCATCATTATCACCATCATCATCTTCATCATCATCATCCCACCACCATCATCATCACCATCATCGTCGTCATCACTATTATCTTCATCATAAATGTCAATTTAATCAACTTCATTGCTTTCTCCCATCTTCAAACCTCCATAGATATTTATATTTCATCAATTCCATTTACATCAGCGTTATTTTATCTTTGCTTTCGTCATCGTCAACCATACAAAATAAATTTCGTTGTTCTATATTGTCAATGTTTTCGTTTATTATCGTCTTTTAACTGATTAAACAAGAATCAAACAAGAAGACATTTGTAACAATTAAAGTAATAATAAAAATTATAATAATTAAAAATATTAAATTCATAATTATAACAGTATTATAATTATTTTTGTAATAATTAATACAATCCTTGATACACTGATAAGCACATTATCATCATGGAGGCCAATAAGAAAAACATATTTTATATTTATAAATACTTTTATAAAAATACTTTTAAAGTTCTACAGATTATTAGTAAATCAATGGTTTTACTTGAGCAACAATAGTAATGGTAGAAAGAGAGTGTACTTACAAAGTTATAAATTTTTTTCAATGTTTGCGTATGTCTTTGTCTGTGTGTCTGTGCTGATGTTTGCCTGAGTGTGTGTGTGTGTGTTTTAAAACATTGAAAATACTTTTAAAGTTCTACAGATTACTAATCAATAGTTTTACTTAAGCAAAAGTAGTTGTGGTAGAAGGAGTGATCCTTGAAAAGTTAGTAAAATTTATATGTCTTTTGTATGTTTGTGTATTTCTTCGTTTGTCTATTTGGGTTGCTGTTTGTCTGCACGTGTGTGTTTGTCTATCTGTGTTTGTGTCTGTCTGTGTTTGTGTTTGTCTGTCTAATTTCCTTTATGCGTGACGATCAGTCTGGTTTTATTTGTCTGTTTGAATGTCAGTATGTTTAAATTGGTTTGTTTGTATATCTGAGTTGGTTTTGATATATGAATGTTTGTTTCTGAATGTGTACACACACACACGTGTG
>NW_008705063.1:721736-732626 GCF_000326865.2 Helobdella robusta | reverse complement strand
CAACAACAACAGCAACAACAACAACAACAACAACAGCAACAACAACAACAACAACAACAACAACAACAACAGCAACAACAACAACAGCAACAACAACAACAGCACATTTATGTATACCTATTTGTCAGATTATTCTACAACTTCATCACAATCTCTTAATCACATAATCGCAACCCTACATAGAGTCACAACAACGCCAAGACAACATCACACCAATACGCCATCACATCAAAACGTCACCATGACGTCATCGTACCGTCTTCCTGACATCATGTCATGAAAACGTTATCACATTATGACGGCACAATGATACGTACGTATTGTTACATTGCGCCACTATCTCACATCGCATCAAGTCATGACATCATCACATCAAGTCATGACATCATCACATCAAGTCATGACATCATCACATCGCCACACGTTGATGCATGCGTATCGTTAAATGACGTCACAATCTAACTTTAAACATCGCCATCATTACCACATAACTTGGCATCGTGACATCACGTGACACCATGGTATCACGTGACACCGTGACATCACGCGGCATCACGACATCACGTGACACCGTGACATCACGCGGCATCACGACATCACGTGACACCGTGACATCACGTGACACCGTGACATCACGCGACACCACGACATCACGTGACATCACGTGACGACGTGACGTCACGTCACGTGACACCACATCACGACATGACGACAACGTCACATTGATACATGCGAACTGTCAGATGACGCCAGACGCAGACATACGTCAGGTTCTCTTTATAAGACTTAAGCATCGCCCGGATCACCGTTGAAAATAAAATAAACAACAATAATAACAATAACAATAACAACAACAACAACAACATACATTATTATTAGTAGTAGTTGTAGTAATATTGTTAAAGGCGGCTGAAGCAGTAAAATTTCTAGTAGTAATAATGGTATAAAAAGCAATTTTAGCAGCAGAAGTAGTAGTATTGCTAATATTATTATTATAATTATTATTATTATAATAATTATTATTATTATTATTGTTGTTGTTATTATTAATATTATTGTTGTTGCTGTTGTTGTTGTTGTTGTTGTTGCTGTTGTTGTTGCTGTTGTTGTTGTTGTTGTTGTTTTTGTTTTTGTTTTTGTTGTCATTCTTATTATGATTATTATCATCGTCGTCATTACTATTATTGCTATTATTCCAGTGCAGTTTTTATAAACAAAGCCCTTGGATAAAGCCAATGAAGACATCTCATTCGGGAGACAGAGCAGGCATAGAAGTCTGACGAGTCTACGAACAAAAAAAGTACAATGACATCAATGAAAGTTACCATACATCAATAAGAGTTACCATAGCACATCAGCAGCGTCTGCATAACATCAACAACAAATACAGCAACAACAATAAATGCCTCAGGTACAACAACATCGAGAAGTAGTTGTTTACGGTAAAATAGTAGGACAACGACTACAACTACATCAATGAGGTGTACGTCAGTGAAATTTTCGTTTACAAACATTACAGGATGACGTCACTGAAGTATTCAAATCACCGACCAGACACATTTAAAAAAAACAAGCGTTAAAGATATTAACAGTTAAATATTGACGCAACCAACAAAAACAACAACAAAAACATCAACAACAACATGACCAACATCAACAATATCAACAACAACAAAAAAACAACAACATCAACAACATCAACAACAACATCAACATCAATATCAACAACAACAACATGACTAACATCAACAACAACATCAACAAAAACAACAACAACATCATCAACAACAACATCAACAAAACCACCAGGGCAAACTAAAGCTTATACAAATTAATCCCAAACTGCGCCATATCTCATGGGCTGTGGTGTTTTTGTGTTGAAGTTGCTGTAGTTGTTGATGTTGATGTTGTTGCTGTTGTTGTTGATGTTGTTGTTGGTGTTGATGTTGTTGTTGATGTCGTTGTTGTTGTTGTTAGTGCGGCTGTTGTTGTTGATTTTGTTGTTGGTGCTGTTGTTGTTGTTGGTGTTGTTGTTGTCAAAGATTTTTTTTGTGGCGTGGATAATTTTTGGTTTTTCATGTTTTTTTTTGAGCGTGCATTTTTGGTGACGATGATGATGACGATGATGATGATGATGACGATGATGATGACGATGATGATGACGATGATGATGACGATGATGATGATGATGACGATGATGATGACGAAGACGATGATGATAATAAAAGAGATAGACAAGATGACGATGGTGATGATGATTACAAGATAATGATCGTTATCAGCAGTTTTGAAACTTCAAAATAACTTTCCATCTCGTTATTACGATGCAGATTCTTTCAAATTAATTTGCATCATGCCCCATCATACCAGATAGAAGGACTGACAAAAAAATCAATGAACAGAACACACATACATTAACACGCACACGCACACACACACACACACACACACATTCACACTCACAAACACTTATATACTCACGTACACCCAAGAAACACATACAAACACATGTCAATTAATTACACAAATACATACACATTTACAAAAACCTAAAGACACAAATTCGAAGACTACACACACACACACACACACACACAAACAAACAAACACACTACACAAAGCCAAAATAGCCACCCACTCCAAATTCTATATATATACTCTAAAAACACCTACATTAGCACACATACACACACACATACATGCACACACATACACGCACACATGCACACATGTGAATTTGATACAACGAAATATTTTTTCAAAGGCAGAGACGAATACTCGGAGGAAATTTAAAATTCAATTTTGTGAACATAGGGGCAAGTGATTGCTGCTGCTGTTGTTGTTTCACTTTGCTTTGTTGTGCGCGCGTGTGTGTATGTGTGTGTGTGTGGATGTGTGTGCGTGAGTTTGTGTGTGTGGGGGCGTTTGTATCTCTGTTTGTTTGTTTGTTTGCCTGCCAGTCTGCCTTTGTTTGAGAGGTGCGTCAAGCAAACTCAAGTGCACTTCAAGTTCTTGACGGAAGAAAAATATAAATTGAATTGGAAGAAAATTATTTTTATACGCATTAATACAATTAATGAAAGATAATTGAAAGAAGAGTGTGAAAGAAAGAAAGAGTGAAACGGATGGGAAAAAAGAGATAGAGATAAAGAGAGAGAAAGTACCAAAAATGAGGGCTTGAAAAAACCCCAAAAAATTAAAAAAAAATAGATCGATATAAAGTGAATTAAAATAAACAAACAATTCAGTAATGTGATGATGATGTTGATGAAGATGATGACGATGACGATGACGACGATGATGATGATGTGATAAGAATTCTGATGTAGCGTAAAAACGATCTATCTCACACATAGCCTCGTTTATATTCATAGCGACATCTCTATCCTTATCATCATCATCATGATGTCATCATGACGTCATCATCATCATTATCGTCATCGTCGTCACTGCTATCATCATCATCATCATCATCACTATTATCAACTTTAACATTTTCAAACCAACAATATTTCAATATCAACAATCATCATCATCATCGTCAGTAGCATCATTATTACCATCATCGTCATCAGTATCATTATCAGCATCAGTAACATTATCGTCAACATCATCGTCACTCTTATCACCATAATCATTTGTATGCAATTGAATGTTTGCAATAACTTCACATGATTAATATGAAGCCGTCCGTTACATTTCTAACTCGATCCGCTGGACTAAATTTCTATTTTTAAAAACCAATAAACGATAAGAATAATAAAAAATAGTAATAATAATAATAATAATAATAATAATAATAATAATAATAATAATAATAATAATAGTAACACGTAAAGACGAAAGAAAAGAAGAATAATATCAATTATAATTTTTATTGTTGTGGTTTTTGGTATTATTGTTTCTCAATGGCAGTTTGATGGATACGTTTGAGTAAGTTTCAGAACAATTTTATGGCTACTGGTGATGCATATATTGTAATGTAAATATTTATTTTCACTTGTTTTTTCTCTCTTACATTCTTTCATTTTTACGTTCATTCATTCAATCATACGTTTTATTTCTCATTTACTCATTCATAGATTTAGTCATTCAATCATTCACTCATTCATTCATTCACTCATTCATTCATTCACTCATTCATTCACTAATTTAGTTATTTTTTCATTCATTAAATCAAGCTACAATTTTATTCTTACTAATAACCATGGCAATCTATCATAAGTTCACTTATTCACGTATTTAAATTATCACTCATTTATTCATACACTCATCGCTTCATTCACTCAAATATTCATTTATTCATTTAGAACTTTCCTTCTTTTATTTACTCACTCACTCCCGGTCTAAAAGCAATGCAGCTTCAGTGCCACTATCTTTTTCTCCATCTTCATCTTTTTATTCATCTTCTTCTTCATCCTCATCTTCTTCTTTACCATAATTCCATCATCTTCATCTTCTTCTCCATCATCATCTTCTTTTTCTTCTTCCTTGCCCTCTTACCAACCAGAAAGGAAATAATTTTTCTTTCGCCAGAGTTCAAAGTTGCCACTAAAAGATGCCATGACGTCATTGTCGGGCGTCTCGGCTCACGTGATCATTATTCATACAAAAATTTTTTAATTTTTTGATGCTGCTGCTGCTACTGCTTGTTCGGCGCGGTTTCCGTGCAGACAATTCAATTGAAATTTCAAACGCCGAAACGAGTTAATTGGAAGAACATTAAACGGTTGGACAGTTTTGTTAAACCAAATTTCCTTTTAAAGACCTACAAAAAGCAAACTTATATATATATATATATATATATATATATATATATATATATAGTATTGTGTAAATTCTACCGAATTGTTAGCAAAAATCAATTTAAAGTTTGTCTGTTCAATTTTCCTTACTAGAATTTTCGGAAATTTCTGTGCGGGTCAACTACATTCGTGTATTGGCGTTACGAACACTTCACTATCAAGACGTCTCACGATGCATACACAAAGAGGAGCCATCAAATATCACTTGCAATCTTCAAATGCAACTCCAATAACCCGTCAAATTCTTGACAACAACACACAAATTATTCATCAAAACACCAACACAGTACATCTAAACAGAAGCTGTCCTAATAGATATCAATGAACCTCGAATGAACATCCAACAAAGAATGATAACATCATTTCCAACTCGACGCTTTGATACTAACTTCAACAACAATGAAGGACAAAGGACTGACAACAACAAAGATGAAGAATACGACACCAACTTTTTCACTTCATAATTCACTTTGCTAAAAAACTAACTTTGGTTTGAATAAAGAAACTGTATAAACCAAAGCTGCCCTGCCAAACTAAGTAATGCACTTTGCTAAAAAACTAACTTTGGTTTGAATAAAGAAACTGTATAAACCAAAGCTGCCCTGAAGATGAGTCATGAAAAATCGAAATAAGGCATCATGTACATGATGAATTCGGATAACAACAGCTTCATTAAATTTTCATGATGGGCTTGGATAATTTTATTTTCAACAATTTGTACACTTTCCAGAAAATTCAAGCAAAAAATATTGAAAAGACAAACTTTAAATTGTATAATACTGTATAAATATACATGTATGTATATAGGCAGAGCTGCATTACAAAGAGTAAGTGAATGTGTAAAATAATGTGTGTGTATGTGTGTGTGTGTGTGTGTGTGTGTGTGTGTGTGGTGTGTGTGAGTGTGTCTGTGTTGATTTGTAGCATAAATTGCTTGAGCGCTATGGCTGAAAAATGTGCAATATAATATTTTAATTAGCCGGCCATAGAAACTTATGAGATCTGGAAAAAAATAATTTTTCTAGAGTTTAATTTTTTTATTCATTTTTGTTTTGTTTATTGAATTTGAAAGTTGAACTGCAATTCATTATTTTCGATGTTTTTTTTTTAATTTTTTTTTTGGACGAACTCAAAATTTTTTATTCAAAATAAATAAAAATTATTCAATTTCAGAATCGTTAATTAAATTTTTTTCTCAAAGGTGATAAAGATGATTGTGATGACGATGACGACGATACGAAATGACAATATTCAGCACTGCACTAGACATACAACACAGACGACAATATTTTTTTTTTTTTTATCAGTTTTATCAGCTTTTTTAAACGAGGTTATTAAATTTTTGGAAAATGTCTTTCTACCAAAAGAATGATTTATAATACTTTTATTGTTAAATTTTTTAATTAAATTTAAGTCGAATTTTTTTCTGTGGTGATAATAAATTGTGATATGATGGTGAAATTTTAAAGGAACGGCTGTAAAGAATTAAGATGAATTTATGTGTGGTAATTTATTATGGTAGAATTTCACATTTATTGTTTTTTTTTCAATTTTATAATAATTTATTTCATTGTTGTTGTAATTCCATTGTTACTGTTGTTGATATTGTTGGTTTATGTGGGTATCGAATGTTTGTGTGTGTGTGTGTTTGTGTGTGTGTGTTCGTTTATTTGTTCGTTCATGGTTTATTATTTAGTTTGATTGTTTTGATTGTTGGTTCTTCATTGGTTTGTTTTTGTTTGTTAGTCCGTTCGTGCATTCGTTCGTTTATAAGTTCGTTTGTACTTCGGTTCACTTGTTCGTTCGATTGTTCGCTCGTTCGCTCGTTCGTTGCTGCACGAACATCAAGTATGTTTTATGATGTTGTGGTCAACGGATCTATAATGTATCGATCCCGATATTGTTTTCCATAGAAAGACATTAACTCCATCCAAACCGTGCTTATACGCTGCATTACGATTGTATGTATGATACTCTGTAATCTTTGGATGTTCGGTTGTTTTCGGCTGTTCAATTGGTTTGTTTATTCAACTATTCACTCATTAAGCAAACTTGTTTATCTAATCGTTCACACCTTCATTCATTCGTTCGTTCATTTTTACGCTCACTTATTCATTCATTTATTAATTTATTTGTTTGATCGTTCGTTCGTTTGCTCATTCATTCAACATTCATTCATTCAACATTCATTCATTCACTCATTCATTCATTTAATCAATCATTCATTCATTCAACCATTCATTCAACCATTCATTCAACCATTCATTCATTCATTCATTCATTCATTCATTCATTCATTCATTCATTCATTCATTCATTCATTCATTCATTCATTCATTCAGTCAACTATTCATTCAACCATTCATTCATTCATTCATCCATTAACATTTTTCCCATTCTTCCTTTCATCCGGATGACAACGGCCGCAGAACATGCAAACTGAAACCGGACGATACGGAGTTCTTCTTGATTAATTTGATTGATTGCAGGTTCGCGCGCTCCTCTGGACGCACACTTGTTTGTCCTTATTATTATTATCATTATTTAATTATTATTAATATTTAATTATTATTAATATTTAATTATTATTATTATCATTAATCATTATTTTATTATTATTATTATTTATTATTATCATAATTAATAGTAACTTTAATGATGTTTTGTCATGAAGTATCTTCATCAGCAAAACTGACGACAAAGTTTTTTAATACCACTTTCTTCGTCCTATCATTTTCATCGTCTATATGTTTGTGTGTGTGTGAGTTTGTGTGTGTGTGTGTGTGTGTGTGATGGTGGACAGATTAGCCGTTAGTTCTTAGTGAATTTATCCGCAGAAGTATAGAATTAAAAAGTAAAATTTCGCAAATTTACACAGCACTCATTCATCGCTTATGATCGACTGGCTAGGATCTGCTTGCATTCAAACTCAGTCACAGCAACAGCGGAGGCAGGTTTCTTAACCATTGGACCATCAAGGATGACTGTTTTAAGAGACGTTAATGCTGAAGCACAGTGCTAATTGCTAATCAGTTCTAACGAATGTTATAATTAATTTGCCACAAAATTAAATGGCTGATTTCACTTTTAAATACTTTCTGAAAAAATTATCAAAATGACTTTAACAAATTCGATAAATTTTAATAAAAATAACTCTATCAAAGGTTTAAAAAACTATAAGATAATTTAAGAAAACTTTAAAAACAGCATGAATAAATTAAAAAAATTATAGCCACATTCATTAAAAAACTGCTACAAAAAATACATTAAAAAATTCATCAAAACGTTTTTCAGGAAAAATTCGAAAGAAAATTGAAAAACAAAATTGTGATGGACTTTTGTTTATATAATTAATGCCAGACAGAGAAGGATATTAAACTATGAATATTTCATACTGTGAGTTGTCAATGAAGTTAGCTTCATGTTTGTTTTTTACAGGTTGTTCAACGTCATTATCGTCATTTTTAAGTCTGGGGGTGTATTGCTGTTTTTGTTCTTTGTTCGTTTGGCTGGTTGGATGGTTGGTTGGTTGGTTGGTTGGATGGTTGGTTGGTTGGTTGGTTGGTTGGATGGTTGGTTGGTTGGTTGGTGGTTGGATTGTTGGTTGATTGGTTGATTTTATGGAAATTTTTATGTCTGTTTGGATGTTAATATGCTGTTTTTTGTTGTTGTTGTCGTTCTTAAAGTTGTGTTTTTATTGTTGATGTTGTTGTCGATGCTGTTGTTGTTGTTGTTACTGTTGTGCTGTTGTTTTGTTGTTGTCGTTGTTGTTGTTGTGGCTGTGTTGTTGTTTTTGCTGTTGTTGTTGTTAATGTTGTATTTTGTTGTTGTTGTTGTTGTTTTTATTATTCTTATTATGCACGTTGTCCAGCCGTAGCGTGGCGCGTTAAAAATTCGCTCTACGACATGTGATTGGTGCCGTGTAAAACTTAATGAGATGTGATGATGATAAAAATGATGATGATAATGATGATGATAATGATAATGACAGTGTATCGTTATCATTATCAATATCAATATCATTTGGAACATGGATGAATGGATGGATGGATGGATGGATGGATGGATGGATGAATGGATGGATGGATGGATGGATTGAAGAATGGAAGTAAAGACGGAGGAATGAAAGAATGGATGGATTAATTAATAGATAGATAAATCTATCTATCAATACATCTATCTATAAATCCATCTTTCTATCCCTCTATCTATCTATTTATCTATCTACCTATCTATCTATCTATCCATATATCAATCTATCCATATATCTATCTATCCATATATCAATCAATCCATCCATCAACCACTACTAATGTAATAGTTTCCCTCATCAATATTTCACTAATCATCAATCAGGTGATTTATTTTCATTTTCATAAAAAAAAATTTCTAAATCATGTTCAGCGAAACCCTTGAAAATGCTGATGAATGATGACTTTTTTTATAACTACTTCTGCATTATGCAGTTGGTCCCAAAGACACACACGCACGCACCACACACACACACACACACACGCGCGCATGCTTACTCACGCACACACACACACAGAGTGGCGATTCAGAAACTTCTGCCAAGTAAAACGAATTTAGAAAATTAGAATGCTGATGACTTCTCTACCTTGTTCATTGCTAATTACTGTCTAATTTGAAAAATGCTTAAACGCTAACTTATGATGTAGAAAATGTTTCAAAAATCTGTCAATCATTTTACTCTTCTTTCGTGGTCTGCTGAGGGGATGAATTCTCGCATTTCCCTCTTTAAATACGCCACTCTAAACACACACACACACACACACACACATACACACGCACACATACACAACCAAACACACACATACACACACACATACATATATATTCATAACACTACCATAATAATCGTTACGAAACCCATCAATTATTTACCTATGAAGAAAGATCAGGCGCGGAAACGCATTATTCTGACCGGTGCGAAATGAAAAAAGAGTTGCACAGTGTCTCTCTTTGTTTTGTGTTGTGTGTGTGTGTGTGCGTGTGTGTGTGTGTGTAGTGTGTGTGTGTGTGAGAGTGTGTCTCTTCTTTTATCTTCTATCTCAGTGTTTTCTCTCTTCCTCTCTCTTTCCCTCTCTTTCTTCTCTTTTTTTCTCTTTTTTTCTCTTTTACTCTCTCTTTCCCTCTCTCTCTCTCTCTCTCTTTCTCTCTCTCTCCGTCTTTTCTTCCTCGGACTTTCTTGACCGCTTATTTTTTTGTCTATTTGACCTTTCATGTTTCTTATTCTCTTATTTTTTTCAATTTCATTTTTATTTCTTTTTTATCTTTCTCTTCTTTCTTTCTCTCTCTCTCACTTTCTCTCTCACTCTCTTTCTTTTTGTGTCTCATTGTTTTTCTTTCTCTCTCTCTTTTTCTTTCTCTCCCTCTCTTTCTCTCTCTTTCTCACTTGTTTTAAAGGTGTGTATATGTATACATGAATGATAGTTTACTGTCACAATGTATATGCCTGTTTTTTTTTTTTTACAAACATTACAGATGTACGCATTAGAAGAAAGTTCAAAGTTCGATTGTGTCATGTCTCGGGCGTTTTATGAATGAAACTATTACAAACAGACCTGGTTCAAGAGCATGTTGTCCCGAATTTTTTTACGGAGATTTTTGTATTCGTTGGATACTACTTGTTTGTTTAATAAGTAAGTTTTGTGTATTAGGATGTAGTTATATATATATATTATATTCTATAAATTCTACCGAATGTACTTCGAGTAAATGTTGGTAATAGACCATAACTGTTACTATCTTCCCATCTCTATCTTTAAATGTGGTTAGCTTCATTGTATAAGTACCAGTAAGTTCCTTTGGTCTTCTGTATGCTTCTTTTGTTCTGATATATTTAAAATGTTGTTGAATCTCTACGCATTTTTGTTTTATTCAGTTGTCTTTATCTGTTTTTAATTTCTTTTTTATTTGTTTTGTAATACAGTTTATCTATTTGTTTACCATCAGCCTTTAATAATCTCAACCGTCTTCGTTCATCGCTGCTTTATACCATCTCTTCCCCATCGATTTTTCTATTATCTTTACAATTTATATTATATATTATCTATTATTTTAA
>NW_008705063.1:677019-721686 GCF_000326865.2 Helobdella robusta | reverse complement strand
TATTCGGTAGAATTTATAGAATATTGTAAAAATTATGGTCTATTACCAACATTTATATTTATAAGTGTGTGTGTGTGTGTGTGTGTGCGTGTGTGTGTGTGTATGTGTGGTTCGAAATGTGTGAGAGTGTATAATAGTGTGTGTGTTGGAGTGTGTGATCGTTTAACAGTACAGTTTAACAGTGTTGTAGTTGAATGAATGCTTCATGCTACAGCATTGGCAATATTTAACCGGGCGAACCCATTGACGTACAAATAAATTTCATTTTCATGTCTTGATTGTCTCCGAGAGGTTGGACTGACTGTATGTGTGTGTCTGTGTGTGTATGTGTGTGTGTCTATGTGTGTGTGAGTATGTATGTGTTTGAGTATGTGTGTGTGAGTATATGTGTGTGTGAGAGAGAGAAAGAGAGAAATGTGGGAGAGGAAAAGAAAGAAACAAAGAGACATAATAGAAGACAGAAAGAGAAAGACAGAAACATAAAGGAAGAGAGAAAGAGAGAAAGAGAGAGAAAGAGTATAGTGAGTATGGAAATGCAATGTATAAGATTTATAACAACCAGCAAGTGTATAAATATAATTCTGTTGGCTTCAAAAAACATGAATTACACACATGCTATGCGTTAAAAGAAAGCATTGTGTGGGGATTTTTGGTGAGTATCTATTCAACATGTAAAAGTTCATTTGTGTGTTTGTGTGTGTGTGTGTGTTTTTGTATGTGTGTGCGTGTGTGTGTGCGTACGTTTGTGCGTTTCATTTTGAGAACAATTTCTAAGACTAACTTCCATCGTCACCCGAGTCGAATAAAACGACAATATAAGTAGACATAACTCTGAGGCATTTGCTGGTAGGTGATGATAAAGACAAAAGGAGAAAAAGATAAAATTATCATTATTACTATCATCATCATTCATATCATCATTAATATTATTATTATAATTGTTATTATTATTGTTGTTGTTGTTATTATTATTATTAATATTACGTTATAATTAGTATTGTAGTTTTGGTAGTAGTAGTAGCAGCAGCAGTAGTAGTAGTAGCAATTTAAGTAGTAGTAGTAGTAGTAGTAGTAGTAGTTGTAGTAGTCGTCGTCGTAGTAGTATTTTTTGTTGCATTATTAGGTAGGTAGTTGTAGAAATAGTAATAGTAGAAGCAGCAGTAAAAGTTGTTGTTGTTGTAGTGGTTTTTTAGTTGTAGCAGTAGTAGTAGCAGCAACAGCAGCATTAGTTATAGTAGCAGTAGAAGTAGTGGCGTTGCTCGCCATTTTTATAGGGCCATCCGTTTTGGTAGCCCATGGCAAGTGACCCTGGTGACCTTTTCTTCAGGGCCTGGGTGGTGGTAGGGGTGGAAATATGGAAATAAAAATGTGAAAATGGAAATGTAAACCAGTAAAGAATCCATTCCTCAACCGACCCTGATACATTAAAGTTGAAAATGATGTGACATCAGAGAGATTGTTATGATGATGACGATGATGACCTTTATGTGACCCATATTTTATTTTCAATTTTTTAATAGTGATAATATTTATTTTATTTACTGAATTTCGATGTTATAATGATGACGCTTATAAATGTATTAACAGTAACAATCTTATTACCACTACTACTACTACAACTGCTGCAGCTGTTGTTTCTACTACCATTACTACTACTACTACTGTTTCCTTTACTACATCTAATATTATTATTACTACCACTACTACTATAACCACTACTACTACAGCTTCTATTATTACTAATACTCTTACAGCTTACAATTACTGCTAACTACCACAACCGCTAATATTACTGCTGCTACTACAGCTACTAGTACAGCAACTATTAATATTACTACTTCTGCTGCAAATGCAGCAGCTGATCTTACTACTACCGCCACTTTTACTGAAAAAGCTACTCAAGTCCTACCACACATCTCCTCTTGCATCAGTATTTGTTGGCGAAATTACTAGCTCAGCAAATATTTGTTCGTGTTATTTGAGAGAAGGGATGTAGGAAAAATCTAAACATAGAATATTAAAAACAAACACACTCACGTACCATACATACACACACACACACATATACATCACACACACACATATATATATACTCACACGCAAACATGCATACGTACATACAACACACGCATACATATACATACATACATACTAATATACATACACACACACACACACATATAATTCACACACACACATATATATACTCACACACAAACATGCATACGTACATACAACACACGCATACATATGCATACATACTTACATACATACAACACACACACACACACACATACATTTATACATACATATATATACACACACACACAAACATACACAGACATACATACATAAATATATATATATATATATATATATATATTCTGACATACCAAATGGTACACAAATGGAAGTAAAACATACGCGTCACGTATATACACAACATACACGCATACACACATGCACACATACATGCATGCACAAACACGTACATACACACGCACTTAAGTACAAATGATACAAACACGCCAAAAGAAACATAGATAATGATGAACGCCAATATATTTTTGCCTTGTTTACTGAGCGAGAGTCTTCATATTTTTTTATTAAATAATTTCTTCATACAAACATATACAAACACACGCACAAACACACTTATATATATATATATATATGTGTGTGTGTATGTGTTTTAAGTACACAAACAATCTGTATTTGTATTTGAAACGACATCGTCAACAACAACAAACAAAAACACATCCAAAAACATCAACAACAACGTCAACATCAACAACCACATCATCAACAACATCAACAACCACAACATCAACATCAACAACATCAACAACAACAACAACAACGAGATACAAAACATTAGCAAACTGCAAACAAAATCCACTTGCTCATGTTCACTCTTATACATACCAAAGATAAAAAAAAATAACGAAAGAAACTAACTTTTTATCGCTATACAAACAAAGATGAAAAAATCCGTAGACAACACAAACAACGAAAAAAAATCCCACATCGCAAGGATCAAAAAACACCAAAATATTAAAAATGGCGGCTTACCGAAGACACTAAATAACACGTCCGGGCGAGGGACTGCGTGTTTGTAGAGTGATGTTAATATTATGAAGAGCATGTCGAGAGCGCTTGCAGACATAAAAACAAACACACTCCACAAACATAGGCCTACATACGTACATATGCACACACGTTCATATATGCATACAAGCAAATATACATACATACATACATTAAAAAATAAAATTTCACTCACACACTCAAACACACAACTCTCACACACACATACATACACACGCAAAAATACACACACCAACACTCACATACAATACAATCATCGGTTAACTTTGAAACCCGCAATCGTGCAGAGTAGAGCATACATGCGTATGTATTTGTCAGCAAATTGGCTCCAATGAACAACATGCACTTTCATCACTCCGACAATTAGTTGGCACTCCCATGTTGCAGTTGTAATGTTTATGACGTCATCGTTCCGTCACAATCATCGTGTAGTCGGCTGGCTGTCAGTCAGATGCTCAAAAACGCATATTTTCCATCTCGTTTCTTGATGGAAGCATTTCTCTTTACTAGTTTTTGCAATTATCTTTTTGGTAATTCTCAGAGGTTTCACAACAAACTCATAACACACATGAATGATGCATCTACGAGCATGATGCACGTAGATTGCATGCGGTCCATTTGCATTTGATCCCAGTAACTGCAAAAGATGTTTCTGACGACTTGCTCATCACGCAATTGCGTCGTCCAACTATAATTTAGATCTATCGAAACGTGTGGCTTTATGTCAAAATTTGTTAATGCATCTTCATTGAAATTAGACCAAGGATAATAAAAATTAAACTCACAACACTTCGTCGCAAGTATTTACATGGTTTGACAATATTGAAATATATAAAAATTTTCAGTAAGCGTCAAGTTGAAAAAATTGTAACTTCTGGTGATTTAGCCAGAAAATGTTGTGAGAAAGTGAGCAACTTAAATGTCATTCCGTAGTTAATTCCATGCTGACAAACAGCGTCATGTAGACATTGAAATATTCTGATCGTGTGTCTTATTTAGCAGAATTCATACAAAAATTTATACGAAAAGTTTAAAAAACAAATTTTTGTCGTTGTTGACCTAAATCTTTCGAATTTTAGGCGTACTACAATTATTTAAAGTATTTTCATTTTAAAGATGGCGTTATGTCGTGAATCTTTATCAGAATTTTATAAATTTCGTCTGAATTTTGAAAAATTCTAAGAAATTATAGACCAAAATAATACAAAAACACATGCCAAGAATAGAATCCAACGTCAATTTATCACGGATTGCATTCGAAAGAACGTTAAATTAAAATTTAAAATTTTCTGGTCCTATTGTTATGCTTGTGCGTTAGCATTAGCTAATGACGTCTGAGAAGTCGTTTCTAGTATATTTCTGGTGAATTGAAAATAGAAAAAGAATTTTTTCAACAAATTATTGTCCAAATATAAGCGTATTTTAGAAATATTTTAGTTTTTTTTATTGAAATTAATAATTTCCAAAGTGAATAAAACAAATTTTTTAACATGAGAGTTAAATTAAAATGAATTTTTTTTGTGTGGCTTCGAGTCGCCTGCCTACTGCATTTAAATGAAAAAAAGTTAGCCCCTTCTTATCATCTTCAGACAATTTTGGTAAATTATATAATAAGACTTTAAGTATATTTGGTTTGAAATCAAATATAATAATTTTAGTCCTATGTGTTCACTATCAATTAATTTAAGTGCTAAATTCATTATTTTCTTATTGAAAATTAGACTGAAATTGCAAAAAAGGCTTTTCTGTATCGTCGTCTCATTCAATATTTACATCAGAACGTTATAGACAAAATTTAAACAAAAATTGAATTCAATCAACCAATTAATTAGTTTATAAAGCGCTATTTTCGCGATGTTCATCAGCGCTCCTCAATGACTTTTGCAAACAGATGGGTCTTGAGATCCGCTCTGAACTTCGTAAGTGATGGAGAAATAGTCAGAAAAAGAAATAGAGAGTTCCAGAGAAAAGCGCCAGAAAAAGCAAATGCAGATTTAGCAAAAGGGTGTTTAATACGAGTTAAGAAGAAGTGAGAACATACCCCCACCAGACTACGAAATAAGACAGTATTAAAGATTCTGTGTAAAATAATTTATATTCTAATTTATTATTTTTCAAACCAAATGAACATAAAAGATCATAAATTTTTAAATTAAAAAAAATAATTCCATTACCGTCACAGGCCACAACGGCATTCATGAAAAATGCATCTAGAGTGGCACCATTGAGAGGAAATGTTTCAGATTTTTAACAAATACATTCAACAATTGATACGTTTCAAATAATGAATGAGTATTCTGATTAACATAAATGTCAACGGTGTGATGTGACGTGATATATGTGATGTGTGGTTTGATGTATCAGCGCCATCAGTGCATTTCTCGGAAAAACTTCATGTAAAACGCAGATCTCGTCTGAGTCAAGAGATTAAAATTTCACGTTGACCGGAGATTAAAATGTGACAACAACAGTGTGAATAAACTCGAAATAATTATCGGATAGACCGATGTGAGGTATCCAATGTCAACAACGTAGTATGATCTGGTGAATAATACAACTATTACCTACAGCTTCGTTAATCATCGTCATTTCATAAAAAAAAATTATGCGAATCTAAAAAGTAAAATATGAATTTTTTGACTTAATGTATGCGTTGGTAAATTTAAAAAATTTCTTAATTAATTTGTGTCAAATTTTTAAAGACGACGATGAATAAAAACTAAAAGAAGTCTTCAGTGTATATAAAGAGTTAACGGCTTCAATGATAAACGACGAAGTCCTAAAAACAAGAAAACATTAACCATATTCTGTTTATTAAAACTTAAATGCATCGCAGGTGGTCATTAAATATTAACATGTTGGTGTCCGAGTACGCATGGTTCACATTTTGCTGTCACCAAATTTTTGTTCATTATGTCCGTAGCGAGACGAGAAGGCCAAAAATTTCACGGTATATCTTGTCACGAAAAAATGGACTTAACCGGTGAAAGGCAATAAATTAGAATAAGGGAATGCATCCTATTTAATAAAACATATAACTTTCAATTTAAGAACTAATAAGATAATAAAATTAATGTAGGAAAGTCTAAATTGCGATATTTCTTTATTTTGGATTCGATGGAATTGGAGATTGGATGCATTATTTTCTAGTGACGTTCATTTTTTCAATGTGTTTGTACGTATGTTCATCAGCACTGCTTAGTTCTATCGCGCCAGATTGCTACTGTGGCTGCCAATAAATTCTTATTATAAAATATCTCTTTAATTTTCTCATCTTATTCATTGCAATACTTTTAAGTTAACGATATCCGTAAATATTATGTCTTTGGCGAAAATCTTTGCCAGTTTACAATTATACCTATTCTCAAATTAACTACGAACCAAACAATTTGCTTAAGGGCATTGGAGTATTCGTTAAAAAATGCTTCTTAAGTTTTATTTTTTGAACTAAAGATTTGGCAAACTTGTAAATGTGTACAAAAATATACATTAAAAACTATTCTTAAAAATTTTTCACCTTAAATTTCAAATATAATCAACAAAAGCATGGTCAATGCGCAAAATACCATAAGAAGTACGGAAGGACGCGTGAATATAAATGACAATCAACTGAACAAGCAAAATACAAATCAATGTATATTAGATGTTTACAGTTTTCAGACGGAGTACCCATCATCCTCGTACACACAGCTGACCGCAGTTAGATGCCAAGAGAAAATTTCATGCCCATACGAACACTTCTCTTTCTCTTTATTGCCACTTTGAGAATAAAATGAATTCTCGGCAAAATATAAAAGCTTGTTTGACGCAAACACGTGCTATCGTTAATATAATTCAACACTTCACACACGGGTCCACATAAACCAACGTACACCCACGCACACAAATAAATAAACACGCATACGTACACAGAACAACACGTACACACACGCAAAACGAGCAACTGAATATTCTCATGTCCTTCGATGATTTGAGCATACACACCCCACGGATTTCAACGATATTATTCCTGTCCAGCAAGCATTATTGAGCGAATTTATTGTTCGTCGCGCTTATACACACACCCGTAAGCAGACATACGCACGGTTATACGTTTTCAGATCATCGGTGCGTACTATCAATTCCTATTCATCTCTCTGCATACTAAGCGGAACATAGAAAAATACGCCATGCTAATCCAGAGAAAAATATTTACTAAGCATGTTTTGGAAAACCTAGCGCAACCCGCGCACATTCCAAACCAATGCACTACATCCATTTTGACCGACCGGTTCGACGCTAAATTAAAACGTCGAATTGAAAAACATACTCGCAAACAAAACACAAGTCGCTGAAAGCAGACTGTTTAAAATGCAGAACTGTTGGTCGTCGTACCGACGGAATTGTTTAATGGTATTTCGTCGCCCGCTAAATATTTACTTGCTTCCCATATAAGCCCTAACAACATCGTTTCAATGGTCGTAAAACGAATAGACACGCAGGCAGCCTTTATTTACAAGCACCGTGCACCAGACGACAGAACCCAGTTGGACGCATGAGAAATTATATTTAAGCGCAGAAGCGAGAAAATCGATCCATTGTTCGTCGAGTTGTGCTCGAAAACATCGCAGAAAACTAAATCACGATTCGAATCTACCCTCCATCACGGTTGAATTGAAAGCGACGGGATCCTACATTCTTCTCTTCCCATTTCTGCTGATAAACATTCAATTAAACATTAGCTGGTGAAGTTATTTCAAGTTAACAAGTTTGCGAATTAGCCGTTCACCGTGTTCGGCAAGTTGCAGATAGCTGGCAGAAAACATTACAAATAAAAATAGATTGCGTGCAGTGTACACAATTTTATTATTCACACGTATTAAACTGAGATTACACAAACCCAAGCGTCTATCATCAGGTACCCATACCTTAAATGACTAACAGTGAACCAACCATATTCGCACATTGAAACAGATGAGTTTAATAAATTAAACGCTGTTAAACAGCATTGAGCTATTTACATTGAATAAAGTTCATCGGCTCGGTCTTACAACATTAAAATAGCTAAACATGAAAATCCTAAGTGGCGCGTAAGTTACAAGCCTGTTTTATAAAATTAAATAATATAAAAACAAACGAAACGGAACAGTGGTATTGTAAACAAAAAGATGTTATAAACGACATGGCACTACTAGCTGGCATCAAATGCCATATTTCCTAAATAAATTCATTTAAAAATATTAGAGAAAAATAAATTACCCGGAATGCATGAACACTAAGCAATGAAATGTACAATAAAAACATCGAGGAGGTCTCCAGTTTTTATTTGCAATAAAATGGAGAAAAAGAATCATTTTATTCGAATAAATAAAAATCCATTATTTAACTTCTAAAAATTCAAAGTATACAGCATGTTATCATCTATGAATCGTAGTTCTTCCGTGCAAGAATAGTCACATGTTCATACCAGTAAAACTTTCATTAATAACAATTATTTAACATTAATCATATCCATGTATCATCTTCTATCATTATTAACATAATTCCAACAGGACATATGGTCAGCGATAGAATGACTGAAGGTAAATTGTAAGGAAAAATCACCCAATAATCCAAATTCAGAAACAATATCACTAAGAATTCTGTAGAAAATTCAATTGGCAAAACAAAATAAATTATTATTATGAATAAATTGAATAAAAATTATAAATCAAATTCATATTTTAAAAAAACAATTTAAATATAAAAATCAAATTATTGTGGTAATGAATCCACAATGTGCCTAACGACTCCAGGTTCTCCCAAACTGCAACACAATCATTCCACATCAAAGCACACCATCAAAATTTGACCCATGTAAACGGTTTAACTTTTTGACCTTACAATGCAGCAACCCGGGCCATTGTGACCTCCGTTGTTAGATTAGTTTGTTCATTCCAATGTTATAATTGTATATTTTAAAATTTAGGGACGAAAACAAAGATTTTTTTCGTACATAATTTTTTTTTAAATAAAAAAAAAACAATATGAAAAAAAATGTTCAAAGGCACTTGTAAAGAAGACAAAAAATAAAGTACCAAAGAGTAAAAGTCAATATGGACAATTTCTTTAAAACTTAGAAGCAAGGCCAATACAGACCAACAAATATTGAAAGGAAAAATATTCAATTTAAAAAATTATGCAGGACAAATGTTAAGTCCAAAATCCAAAACAACGAACAAGAGAAGCATATGAAAGACTCAAGATGTTTAAAACTGAACATTTGTAGCACCGGTAAATAAATCCAACTTACATACATACATGCAAGCATGTGTATTGTACTAGAACAAAAATATCCGTCAATCTATATTAAAACGTTCAAATCTGGCGGCAAACTACTGATATATTAAAATTAAACAGCGTTAAAATTGACTAATACAGATATCAATAACTTTCCTAAGCACATATATAGCACGATATTTCAAGGTTGATTTCAAGTTCATGATTTTTTGGAACTTAAAACAAGATGTTAATTCACTGATAGCAATTACATCCTGCCAAAATCAGTAACATAATAAAATAAAGGCCTTAGTAAATAATCCTAATTGATATAAACCAGTGGCAGACGTTAATCAATTACAGCCATTAAATAAGGATTATATCAAATTAATAAATAAATATCCCAAAACAACTTTTTCTCATAAATTTTCCTAACTAGAAACTGTCACTTGCAAATAAAAATATAGATCTATTAAACTTGCATCACATCACGATAAAAATACAATAAAAAGGTATTTAGTTAGCCAGGAAGGCAAATAGATCTCTCACAAAAGTGAGGCTTTAATCAGAAATGAAGCTAGTGTCAGTTCAATTCCTAGAGATAAAAATAACTATATATGCAAACAAGAATAAATATATACTTAACATGACAAATTATATTAGATAGAGATCAGGGAATGTGAAATGTGCCTGCTTTTATTTGTGAATTTATTTTTCCAGTTTTTGTGAATTTATTTTTCCAGTTTATTAGCAAGCAAGAAGAAATCTAATCTGTGAATGAGCATTTTATTTAAATACATTTAGGCCTCCTCTCCTTAGTTTAATGAATTTTCTAAATTCATCAATTTGAACATTTAATATGAATTAAATTAACCACAGGCAGATTATTACCACAATCCCACTAATCCTTAATTACCATATTGCCAAAACCTAAATATATATTTATGTAAACCATGTTCAAGTGAACCACCAAGGCCACAAGCGTGCCACAGCAAAGAAAATCTGGCCAATCCACACACAAACACAACATAGACAGATGCAGACAGACACAATCACACACACACACACTCACACATAGAGATTTAGAACATGAACTAACCAAAGACATGGTGGTTACTGCCCTTGTGGCATACCAGCAGCTTGCATGACAGCAGCTGCCTGATGGTGCAGACCTTGTGCTCTGTAGTACTCTGCCCAAGCCAGGCTGTAGTCTGGCTGTCCAGTTTGGGGGTTGATAGCTGTCGATGAAGAACAATTATATGGGTAAAATTAGGCAACCTTCACCTCCTAATAACGTAATATGTATAAACACTGCAGGCATTCAAATAATCCTTGTAAAAAAACTAATAATTTTACCTTAAATCTAAAAACTACATTATTTTTATACAACATAAATTTCTTTCTCTCTCTCTCTCTCTCTCACACACACACACACACAAACTCGCTGAGCTTCCTAATAGACACTCACTTGGTTGTGGCTGAGCAGCAGCAGGAACAGGAGCTGCAGCAGCTAGAACTTGTGTTGTAGCGTATGCCACTTGAGTATGCCCCCCCTGCACAGCTGGGGCTGCTTGGATGGCCTGCACTTGCGGTACAGTAGCTTGCTGACCAGCAGCTGGCTGGATGCTGGCCGGTTGCTGACCACCGTACAACTGAGCGTAGTAAGCTGCCCAAGCTGCTGCATTTGGATCAGCTCCCTTTGCTGTTTGTTGATTAAAAAAAGGGTTCTCATTGAATAATGTCACTCCCACACACAAGCAACATTTAAATAAATAAAGGTTGTGAAATACAAAACTACATACAAGCCACAAAAGTATTTAGATAATTCAAAGTGACTAATTTGCATTCAAGTCAAATAAGTTACTACTATGCTAATCATGTATATTACAAAAGTAAACACATAGCATTTATAAAAATAATAGACAACACATCGAAGGTGATATAGAATACAAAGCAGAACATCAATATAACATAACAATATAATAAATCATATAATAAATCAACATATTCAACATAGACACAGTTGTAAACTTACTAGGATCCACATAAACAGCAGCAGGCTGCTGTTGTTGCTGAGGTGGTTGCTGAGGCTGCTGCTGTCCATAGGGTACAGCACCGGCAGCCCCTGCAGGGGCTAGTGGTGTGGGCTGTTGGGCATAGGTCGCACCGGCAGGCTGAGCTGGTGCAGCACTGACATACTGTGCCTGTGGCACTGGAGCGTTGTACATGGGTTGGTTGGGCACGAGAACTTGTGCTTGAGCTGGGAACGGAGCTACTAACGCACCTGGTGGACCCTGCATACTGTTTGATTGTCCATTTGTGTGTTGTTTGTCAGTTGCATGCTTGCTATCACCGAGGTTTTGTTAAAATAATTTGTAAAAGTTAATTACGCATATATATATAGATAGATAGTTAAATAGATGCATAAATATATAGTTAAAAAGTAGGTAGATATATTTTAATTGCTTAACACAGACTCAGTATAGCGACATTTGTTATGATCAAAATGTACTGGTGTATAATTATAATAGCACCAGTACACATCACAAGTGGCTTAGGAAAAATCATCATTCGTCTGTGATACATGAATATACGAACACCATTCATCATGTCCGAGAGTGCGTGACCACAACAAACACACAGCATCACGACATGATTTAGACACACCTTAATTTTTAACAGAGATTCATATATTACATACATTTGGATAGACATGCATTTCTAAACAGAAAAGCATCTTTTATCAACAACGAATTCCCACTAATTGTCATTAGCAATTATTAATGATAATTACCAGCGATAAAAGTAAAGACTTCATGGCTAAAGAGACACAGACTGAGTGTAGCAACATTTTGCTACGATCAGGTTGTTTGACAGTTCATTGCAATAACAATCATTCCAATGATACAATAAACATGATTTTATCTCAATGTAAGACATTTAAGCTGCAGTTACCCAATCCAATCAAACATATTTACCACTGAATCATTTTGGATAAACTAAACAATAACTCAGACTCAGTATAGCGACATTTAGTTATGATCACGTTGTACAGACTGCATTAATATTATAATGCAAAACCATACATGTCACTAGTGACATTAGAACAGCCATCATCTGTCTGAGATCAACAATAAATAAACATGCAGGATATAATTTTATATTATAATCTAACAGGTATACATTTACAAATGCACGAATGCACAAACAATACGCACACACACAAATAAATAAATACTTCAGAGGGGCATAGGGAGACATCATAGGAGGTCCACCCTGCAATCCACCAAACACTGGTCCACCAACCATCGGAGGCTATACGAATAAATTTTACATACATTATTTATAAACACATGTAAAGATATTCAAGAAGATTTTTCAACCATTGCAATAACAACGTCACATATAACATAATATAATGATATACTACAGACACCAAGATAAAATTAAAAATTAAAGGTGACAAAAGTCATAATGAGCACATAATGTGATTGGTTCAGTATAGCGTATAATATACAATCACATGGGATCATTTAAGTTCTCATGTTTTATCCTCATCACCATCATCATTATTGTCATCATTTCACCACTTTATAATTATAATTATAAACATTAACAAGAAGATTACTACAACTACCTCACTACTACACTCAAATAGAAATCCTCAGACCAATTAATAATAATAAAAAACTGATAAACAATAAATAACAAAAAAATGAATAAGAAACACAAATTAAAAAACATAATAACCAATCAACAAAATGAACAGTAGAGATGAGAAAAAGGAGTTGAGAGAAAGGGACAAAAAACGGAACCAACCCCTGTTACTAGTCCTGCCTTCTCGTTGATCAGCTGAATGCAGTGCTGTACCTGCTCCGGTGTTCCCTGTATTCTGAACCTCTTCGTGTTGGGGTCGGCGTTTGCGTTGTTCTGATCACGAACCAGTTCCGCGTGAGCTCCGGAGATGCGATTGATCTCTTTAATGTTCTCGCCACCTATTGATGTGCGATGTATGTTTGTATGTTATTATGTATTCATGGATAAAATTAAGGATTCATGAATGTATAAATGCATGTGTGTACACCATAAATGTGCAGTTGTGATTTGTGCTATGTGCAATTCTCATTTTCAAAGCACTGATTTAAAAATAGGGTTAGAAAATATATAAAATACTGCTTTAAAATTAATACAGTTGGTCCAGGGTAAAACAGTCACAATACAAATAATTGTGGCCAACCTTTTCCAATGACCAATCCACACTTGTCAGTCGGTATCGGATGTATCATGCCATTTGGGAATGGTGCATTTCCAAAGGGGGTTGCAAAGGGAACGCCGCCCCCTCCACCACCCATGCCACCTCCATTCTGACGATTCTGTAAAATTAAGAATATCCAAAATGGAGAAATCACTTTAGATTTTTTGAATGTTAAAAACATCACCACCCGACACACACACACACACTCACAATATTCAGCATGAATATTCACACAAACAACATACCATCCCAGTTTTGATGAGATCGTGTATGAGGTTGACAGCAATGTCATTGCTCTGCTTATGCCCATACACATGGCATATCCTGTTTGGACCATTGTCATCTATGTCGTCCGGTCGGAATTGAACCTGTGTAAACAGAAACCATCATGAAATTATCAACAGATACAGCAACAACCACAAAGATGATGATGACTTCTAATTTCTCCATGTCAATACATCATCACCTAATTACTGCAATTTTAATAATCAGTAACTCAATTGTTAAACATTTTTGTCACCCCACACACACGCGCATAAAAACACACACACAGAAACAAACTTCACACTTACCTTGGCCCCAGATTCTTCTTGTATTTTCTTGATCATTTCACCACCCTTCCCGATGACAATTCCAACAAGACCACGAGGAACCGGAATCTGGGAGTGTCAGTTAACGCAGGATGAAAGGAAATCATTACTTTCTAATTATCCAATTACCCAGGGCATTAATTTAGCACTATAAATCTCACTTAAATTAAAAGAAGATAAAAAACTAATAGAGTAAGTATATACATTACACTTTTCAAACTTAAATGCAGTCCATTTACTTCTACCAGAAGTAATTAAATTAATCCCATTAACTCTAATGCAATTTAAACGAATTACACAATGAGTGTGAGAGTGAAGAAATTGAAATAAACAAACAAACCTCAATGTTGTGCTTGGAGCCACCAGCACCACCATGGTAGCCGCCAGCACCGCCTCCCATGGCTCCACCCATGCCTCCTGGCCTGGTATTCCCAGCATTCTGCTGAAAGTTCACGTGTTTATATTTTAAAAAATAATATTCGTACAATAAAAATAATATATATATACTTATACACACACACACATGTGTGTGTGTTTGTGTAGCCAAATGAAAGTAAAAGTCTTGATTGACTTGGAATTACAAAAAGTTGACATCTTATTCTTTTAGAATAATTTCATTAATACCGTGGTTACAAAATTCAGACAAGCCATATTTTGCCAGCCATTCACAAGTACATTATCAACAATCAACACTTGAAGATGATGGAGCCACTTTATCAAATAATTTGGCAACCATTTCAAAATTTGTCTTAATTTTTATCAGGTCACGACATCATTAACTAGAGCTGACTTGAGATATAGAGAAAACAAATCAACCAATCACCTTATCGTGTTCATTCAACAGTTCCATGACCATCTCCCTGGCCTTCTGACAGCCGAGTTTGTTGCCTGATATGCGTAGTGGCTTCTCATAATCGGACGGCTGGGTCGAGTCCTGTATGACCGCTACTTTTACCCCGCTTCTCTCCTGTTGTGTTTTGTGTGTTTGTGTACATTCATACGTGTGTTATGTGTTAATTGTAGCGTTTTTACATTTACATCTGTCAAATGAGAACAAACACTAGCTACTGTTTTGAATCAACTAACAACTAAACAACCAATCAATCGAATGAATGGATAAATCATACACCAATCCAATCATTAGAAACAACAAACAAACCCATCTGCCAATCAATCAAGCAGACAACTCTTAACCCACTCTTAATGAATCATGCAACCAACCAATACAAACCTGCAGCTGTTTAATAGTATCTCCATTCTTGCCAATGATCAATCCAACTTTGTTTCCGGGTATCATGATCTCCAGGGCAACCTCGTCGCCGCCCAATGATATCAATTGATTCTTTAGTATCACATCGTCTATTATCTTCTTCGCTTTCCTTTAACATAGTAAGAGTAATCAATTAAACTACTTAAAGTGTTGGTGCCATACAGACTGATCACTTACATTTTATGTAGTTTAGGTGCATTAAAACAACAAGAATATTTAATTAGAATCATAATAGTTGTCAGTACAATTTGTAACTCTAATCAATGTTACTACATTGAAAACCTCACGAAACTAATTTGCATATGTTATGTAACAATACAAGTCATTGATTGAAAAACTTGGTGATAAATATATTCACTTTAATACGTGGTTCAGAATAGCGTATAATATACAATCACCATTTTGATCATTGATTTGATATGTTATCCTCATAACCACATGTATACAAGATGAATAAACGTACAAGATGCATAAACATACAAGAATAAACAGAAATGCAGAACACATACCAAGATCTAGTTAGTAAACACCATAGCAGAAAAACAAAGACCAAACATCATTAATTCACGACCAACACTGTTGTTATAATTACAACTAACCAATGCTGCTGCTGCTGCTGCCAAACATGAAATACTTGCGCGTAAACAACATGGACATACACATGCAAATACAAACAAACACACAAAGTATGGGCATAAAAATCCTCAGAAAAAAATTTCCAATCAGTTACTCACATTACTCCGACAGCAGGACCAGACAACATGCACTGTCTTTGCGGACCGCCGGCATCTGCAATGTAATGACACGTAATTTTATATATATAAAAGTTATATCATGTATTTTATATATACAAGTTATAGGATGTAAATACACTGTATTACACTGCACAAGGTAATTAACCAAACAATCAATCAGCTAACCAGGAGCAAATTGTACTTTGCATTGACACTCATTCTGTATACTCGTTATTTGTTCACCGCCTTTGCCAATTACTGTAAAGAAACAGGGCATTACAAAAAAATAGGTGGACATACTTTTCAATCAATCAAAAGTAAAAGTATTAAATCAAAAAAGTATCAATCAATCAATTGATTGATTGATACTTTTGGTGAATTTTAACCATCAACAAATATTGATAAAGTAATCCACATTGAAATCTAAAGTAACCATATTTAGTATGCCATGTTAGTATATGTTATGAAAAGCAGTCAGTGATGCAGTCAAATTTTTTTAAAAATCTTTAAAAATCAGCATAAAATATAAAAATAAATAATCAACGGAATGAAAAAAAAAAACAAGAGATGATTACTAACACAATCCAACCATCCTGTCAGGTACGAGTATATGTTCAGTGACGAATCCTTGTGGCGCAGAATTTGGATTGCCCATCATGGGCATCTGTGGTTGTTGTTGTAGCTGCCCTGGATGTTGTTGCGGTGGCATCTGTGGTGGCTGCTGTGGTTGCATCTGTGGCTGGTGCAATATCGGTACTTTGGCTGGCTTCCTACAAAATAATTTGACAAAAATGTTACCCTTAATGTACATTATAATTTTTGTAACAGCCCTATTCTTAAACTTTAAAAATTAAATCAATCAGAAACATGATGATGGCAGCATAAGAAATCATTTGCACAATAATATAAATGAAAACATTATATATGAAAGATGTTACAAAGTCTCCAACCTCATGTCCACATTGTTACCTGGTGAATTAAAATTAAAATAATGAGTAAATAAATATTTGAAATGTAGATAGGATAAAACAGTTATAACTTAGATTGTAAACAATTTATAAATAATTATAAATAATATAATTACAAAAACAATTATAAATAATTAAGCTAATAAAATACAAACAATACATGATAAAGAAATGATAAAAAACTTACTATCAGCTGACATAGCTATCTTTTTAGTTTCTGGCTGATATTCTGAAATATAATAAATGGGGAAAAGATATAATAAATGACATTTTAATACTGGTCAACCAGTCATTGGTCATTCATACATGTAATAGTGAAATCACTGGCAACCGTTTGAACAAGTCAGACAAATATTTAACAATGATGTCGACTGGATGGCATAAGCACTAAACTGGTGGCAATTTTAGACCGAAATTTTTTGGCCCCAATACAACACTTACAACTTCCATAAACTTTTCTGACATTACAAAAGTTTACTGATGCTGTTTATTAAAAATAAAGTGAAACGATAACGACGATTGATGTTGATAATTCATAATCAGAAATATTTTTTTCCAAAACAATGAACCTGAATTTCCTTCAAAAGATCGTTTTAATCCACTAAGCTCTTCTCCAGTTTTCAAATTATTCTGCTAAAAAAATCAACATATTAAATATCAATATAATTAAATAAGGATAAGATAATCAAAATCTTTGATTGGCAAAGTATAGGGTAATCCAAAAAATTATAAACAAAGAGTTAAAACAAATTTATGTATATTTAGCTCTTCCACGTTCTTGTTTTGTTGTAACATAATAAATAAATCTTATTTAAAAGCAGTCCTGAGCATGACATAAAACTGCATCCACGCCGCCTTGCATGCTTTTGAGCAAAAGGCTAGACCCGCTACTTATAACTAGTGGTTGTCGTCAGAATGGGTATCCGGATGTAAAAAATTTCCCCAAAATTATTCTATGCCATCACAAAACAACTAATCGCCTAATTTGGTGCAAAAAATTGATGGCAAAGAAAACAACGTCCTACCTCAGGAGAACTGGGTCTCTGGATGCTAAACGAAGATTATTTAAAAACATAATTTTTAATTTCTTCTTGTCGAGCAAAATATTGAATATTTAAAGTGCAGTTTTTAATTTCTCATCTTTTTAAAATGTTATTTATTTGTAAATAAAAAATTTATTTAATTCATATTTCAGTGTTAAAAAATTTATAATTCATGAATGCAAGCCAAAACTATTTTTCATTAGTTCATGAATTTAATAACTATAAAAATTAATTTGATTTTGTTGATTGATTGATCTTGATTTATTTTAATAATGAAATAGATTAGCATTTTATTTTAAAAATAATGAACGCGAGCCACTTTTAAAATATTTGACATGAATAACAAATAAAAATGATTGCAAGAATTTCTTTTTTATTACAAAATGTTTGGTTTGGTCAATCAACTGGTAATCTTTTCGAATGGAATTTCCCAGTACCGACATAAGAATTTGCCGATTAGCTAAACGTGCTCGCCGCGCGAAGTTCCGCCAACAATCAGCACTCATTGCAATGACCGCCATTTTAAAAAAAATTTGATGCGTAAGTACGAGGCGAATGGTTCTCAAAAATAAAAATATCATTACAATTACATTAAAAAAGAATCATCTATTTTAAAAAATAACATAAAAACCCACATCACGCTGTATATTTTCTGAAAAGTTATCTTTGTTCGTCGACAAACCATCTTCACTCGCCATTTTGAAATTGCCGGAAACACAAAGAAATAGCAAAGATTCTAATAATCTGTTTATCGTAGCGCGTCAGAGAAATTTAACAAGCTCATGAGTTCCATATCTCATAGGCGTTATATATATATATACTGTAATCAAAGATATAAAAAACAGCTGAATGAATTTGACACTTTCATTATCATCTTTATTCTTTATAGTACAAGTTCTATAAAACGCAGAGCTGCTTACACGTTATTCTTTAAAATTAAACCATCGTGGAACAAAGGATGTACAAAGTCAACACCGTACGACGCACATGCACATTTCGCATGCAAGCGCTAGTACCTTTAGTACCTTACGCGTATGATGGTCCTTAAGTTTAGGAAAGACTGTACATAATAGCACCTCGAGACATGGCACTTCAACCGACTGTGCTGACTTGGTGACCTATACTTAATAAATTTTAATTTCATGACATCCAACTTTATAACATCAATTATAGTTTACGTATGTGAGCAACATCAGTTTGTAAATGTGACATGGGTATCAAAAGAAGGATAGCAGTGGGGAAAGATGCATATTCTAAAATGAAAAACTTCAACATCAACAGTAAAATCAGAATATCAACAAAATTAAAACTGTTAGGGTGTTACATTTTTCCTGTGCTAACTTACGGCTCTGAGTCCTGGACAATTTCTAACAAAAAAATGGGAAAAACGATTAACGCTGCTGATATTTGGTTTTTGAAAAGAATTGTGAAAATTATTTGGACCTCTCATACTTCGAATGAAAATGTATTAAAATAGTCCGGTTATGAAAAGAGGAAATTACTACAGATAACCCGACGGGGCAGTTAAAGTTTTTTAGTCACATCATGCGGAAGCAAAGAATGGAAAATTTAATAACTACTGGAAAGATAGCAGGGAAGTGATCGCGGTGAAGTCGTGAAGTCCCAGTATCACTTATTGAATATCACCACATTTCAACTCTTAGTGTTTAACGGGTTTTGTGAAGGTCGATGGCCGCCAATGTCCTGAAAGGATAAGGCGCAAGAAAAAAGAAGAAGATGTGAGTAACAGCATATTCCTGATATTACGGACCATTTTAGACAAATAACGGACCATTATAGACTAATAATGGACCATTATAGACTCACAACGGGTCATTATAAACAGCTATTTAACATCGTTTCGCAAAAATCTGTCATAATGAACTAGAATACCATGAAATTCCCAAACATATGTTATAAGGAATATCGAACGTTTCGCACTGCGTGCAGTATGATGAATTCCATTTCCAACATTAACTAAATTTGAAACGTTTAACGCCGAAACATTTCTTAGCTTACTTCACTAAGGAAACATAATTAAAAATTTACAAAGTTAAAAGTACCATGTATTTCTAATTTACGCACAAATAAAAATAAATAAATAAAATTATCTACTAGAAAATGAAAAAAATTATGAAAAACAATTACAATAAAGGCCTAATTAAGCCATACAAATATTTTTACACTATTATTATTATTAACATTAATATTATGTGATAAGAGGAATAATAATAATATACATAACTATGACAATGATGCTATTAATAACACTAGAAATAGAAAAATATGGTATGACAATACAATAGCAAAATGATAATTCAATTATTTAGACAAAAATAAAAATAAATTATATTACATACAAATCAAGCGCAGATGGATCAAGATATTATATATATATATATATATATATATATATATATATATATATTTCAAGATAGTTATATATATATATATATAGATATCAGGATAGGCCAGAATATATAATTATATATAAGTATAATTGAATCACCCATAAGTTCGGAAATCTCATATATATATATATATATATATATATATATATATATAATCTGTACAAAATAAATATAATTTGCATATTTAGATGATAAAAAATAAATGAATGAATAAATGAATGAATAATTGAATGAAAGATCGAAGGATTGAATGAATAAATGAATGAATTAAAGAACGAATGAACGAATATGTCATTGGGTAGATTGAAAAGGGACAAATTAAAAATAAACCAAACACAAATTTTGGAATCAAAAGAAATTAATAATAATAAAAGTGTAATGATAATAATAACAACAAATAGTAATAATAATAATAACAATTAAACACATAACAATAACCACAATAATAAAATATAGATAATAATATAAAATAATTATTTCCATTATAAAATATAATTGCATTTAGCTGCTATCAAATAACTTTTATTAATGTATCGTAAAAAACTGAATTAGTCAAAGGAGGCATAATGCATAATGAATGGAATAAATATAAAAAATGAATGAATGAATGGACGAATGAATGAATGAATGAATGAATGCGTGAATGAATAAGGGAAAAATAAAATTATTGAATAAATGAATAAATATAATAATTGATCCGCTATAAGATGAACATTTTTCTGAACAAAATAATTTGTGCGTGAAGTGAACAGCTCAAAACTAAGTACAAAGAAAAATAGCATTTTTTTTCAATAATAATAAATTAAATAATGATTATTACTTGAAGAAAAAAACTTGAAAAATTAGTAAATATATAAAGTAATTAATATATTTAATCAACTAATTGGACGATATATATAATGAGCACAATAGAAAAAACAAAAATAAATAAATGAACACAAGTGAAAACAAAACTTAAACCAAAAACTGATTGGAACGGTAGCACGATAAAATGTGATACATATATATATATATATATATAATGGGCGAGTTCAAATGATGATGACGATGGTTGTTGTAGTTGGTATATATAATGTGGAAACACGTGGCGTTGAAACCAACAAGATTATTTGAGGGTGATCAATAGTGCGGCTCTTTCCTGCTGCCATACCTTTAAAAAAGGTGAAATCCATACCGTCCAAGAGAGTGAAATCCCTATTTTCCAAAAAGGGTGAAGCCTCTTCTTTCAAAATAAAAGGTGAAACCCCTATTTACCTTCAGAAAACGGGTGAAAGAAATCTCAATCTGACGACTCCCAACCATCTGGCAACATCGTTTCGTCTATTTTTGTATCTTCTGGTCTAGCTAAGCCGTTCATTTGAATGAAGAAGCTAGTTTCTGGTCACGGAATCTTGCTAATTCTGTTATCTTGCTCTATTTTGACCAGTAATTTTCTGACACATCATGTACCCCGTGTTATACTCTTTCGCCTGAGGATGTGTATTTCAGCTACCAACGAATCGTTTCACATTATTGACTATTCCCATAAAAAAAATAAATAAAAATACCACTGAGTTTGCCATTTCCCATCTTGCTAAATGTGTCGATGTTAAGTATTCTGATAAAAGTTTACCAAAAAGAGACAGTCCAGAACCGGATAATACGGGAATTAGTAAGTAGATAGACATTTAACCGCAACATGTGCAAGCAGCAAACGTGATTTGGACCCATTGCGTCCCAATTTACAATATTTATATTTAGTTTTGGGAGCGCTTTTGAAAAAAAAATGTTTATAATAATAACAACGTTACATTAACAACGGCAGCTAGAACAACATATTTACGTAACACAACAATCACAAAACAGTACCAATAAAAGAGTAGTCGCATACACACCCACGTATCTCGTGTCTGTTGCCTAATAATGATAATAACCAATTGTGAATTTAAAAAAATCTAATGAAGAGAAACAACACCACTGAATTTTAGACTGAAACCTTGAATCACATTATCCGAACACATTCCTCTCATTATAAATTTTACTGGAAAGGAAGGGCGATAATGACGTCATGCATATAGTTTAGCAAATGATTTTCAGGTCAAGGTTAAGTTCAAGTGCTATAGTTCAATTCCTAAACTAAAATTGCATAAACGAAATGGTCTAATAGTTCAAATAAAAATAGTTTTATTGATAAAAGCTATTCGTCAAGTGGGGAGTAGTTCGAACGAGTGAGTGAAGGATAGAGGAGTAATAATTATAAATAAATAAATTAATCAATTATTTTAATCATAAATCAAATTTTATAATAAACTGAATGAAGTAAACTAATGTATGATTAATCAATCAACATTACAATAAGGTTCTAACATTAATTTTACTGTCCTTATTTATAGTAACATGATAACACTAAACGTGCTCACACACACATGCACACACATGCACACTTTCACACACACATACACACACACACATACACACAACACACACACACACATACACACACACATCCATGTTTACACACACGAAATTACAAAAGTCACACGCGCAAAATTGATGAATTACATATTTCATAATATGATAATAAGCTATATGTTGACAGTATCTATAGCATATATGCCTGAATATAAGCATGTTTGTATAAGAAAAATTAATCAGTTTGTGTGTGTGTGTCTGTGTGTGTGCATGCGTGTGTGTGTATTTGCACATACGTGTATATATGTGTATATGCATGTACATTACTAATAAGAATAGTGGCATCTATTACAATAATAATAATTGATCCGCAAAATAATTACATTAACAATAAGAATAAAATAAAATTAACAATAATAATACAAATAAATAACAATAATAATAATGAAAATGACAATATTTAATAATAATAATAATTAATTAATGAACAATCAAAAAATGTTAATGATAAATATATGTGTGATTGTATGTATGTACAAGTTAGAGCTGATAATGGGCATAGTTCATAATTATCGTACATTATAATAAATAATAATAATAATAATTAATATTATTATTATATTAATTAAAGTATAAATATATAATTATAATAATAATAATATTTATTATTATTATATTAATTATAGTCGTCATAATAAAAAGAATAATTAGCAGACCTCAATCGTAATGCGCGCGACCAAAGTGATAAATGTGAACTGCAGCAGCTATGGTGTGATGTACAACAACAATAATAATAATAAAAATACTAATAATAACAAAAATAATAAAAAGAATAATAATAATAATGATGATGATAGAAAGAGCGTATAGACAAATGTGTAAATTTTCATTTGGAAATTTGGAAACTAGCGAAATTTGGACTATTATATGTGATGCTATAGATAATAATATTCTTCATATAATAATGATAATAAAAATAATAATTAATACAAATAATAATAATTAATAAATAATAATAATAATAATAATAATAATAATAATGTCAATTTTATTATAGTTTTTTTTGTAGTAATATAAAAACTATTTAGGAACAGACGGTCTGTCTGGAATTCTCGGTGGCATGGCGCTGCTTCCAGGGCGTCTGTGGTTGAATGAATAAATGAATGAAAGAGTGAATGAATGAATGAGTGAATGAGTAATGTTAATGGATGAATGAATGAATGAATGGTTGAATGAATGGTTGAATGAATGAATGAACGAATGAATGAATGAATGAATAAGTAGGCGAATAAGTGAAAGGATAAATTGACCTACCAATTTATCAAAGATAGATAAACAAACAGACAGACAGATAGACATACATACAAACAAATAAATAAAGAATAATAGACAGGTAGATGGATAGATTGATGAATAGATGAACCTATGGAAAGATAGACAGAGTCAATGAGTTAATGAGTAAATGAATTGAAAAATAAAAATGATATATAACCGCAAAAGAAAATGCCAGCGCACTCACACGCACACACACACACGCACGCACACACAAACACACACACACACAAACTCACACACGCACACACACACAAACTAACGTTGGAATCAAAGGTGGCGGGAGGTTTCCGGGTACGGTTTGGGAATTCCCCATGACGGGACTGGGGCCAGCCCGACCTGGAAGTGATGGTTTGTTGGGAGCAACCGGTGCAGGGCGCGCTGGAAGAGTCGTGGCTGATGACGACAGTCTGTGGTATGTATGTATGTATGTTTGCGTGTATGTGTGTGCGTGTGTGTGTGCGTGACGTTGAAAACAATTACCATCTTCAAAACCATCATTACACGAGCAAAATCATCTTCACTCTGACCAACTACAACAACCGTCGTCATCATCGTTTGAACTCACCCATTATAAACAGAATTCGTCATCCCACCTCCACCGAACTGCTGATTGTGGGAGCCTCTTGACGACGCATGGCCACCATAACTGCCACCACCGCTACCACCATAACTGCTGCTACTACTACTGCTGTTACCAGCGCCACTAGAAGCGAGCCACTCGTCGTTGACAGGCGGTGGCACGGGGGTAGCGACGGTAGATGAGGTGACGTCACCGATGATGTTGAGGGCGTCCTTTGTGGCGTGGTACATGCGTAGGATCTCCTCCCTGTGGTGTGCCTCGTCGGCAGACTCCTCCATCAACTGAGCCTGTGGTTGTGGCGGTTGTGGTGGATGTGGTGGTTGTGTTGGATGTGGTCGTTGTGGCGGCTGTGGTCGTTGTGGTAGATAGGGTAATTGCAGTTGATGTTGTATGGTTTGTTACATACAAATTTTATCTATATTATATTGGATATAAATTTTATCCATTCATCCGTTTATTTATTCAATGATTTATGTATTCATAAATTCAAATATTCACACACACACACAAATACAAAGACATACACATAATACATACAAATACGCAAACAGACATAAAAACACACACACACACACACACATACACACATATGGACATACCTGATCGCCGGATGAATACAGATGGGCCAACAGCTCAGTGCCCAAGAATTCCTTCAACTGGAATGATTGATAGAATGAATCAATGAACATAAACACACACATACTAACACACACACACAGAATTCCTTCAACTGGAATGATTGATAGAATGAATCAATGAACATAAACACACACATACTAACACACACAAACACACAGACGCACACACACACAAACACACACACATACTTTCTTAATAAGCATGAACATGATAGTCTTGGGGACCAGATCTTTAGTCATCTTGTTGACGATGCTTAGGTATGAAGCCACCAGCGATCTAATAGTTTCAACTTGCCTCTCTAATTGAGGATCCGATTTCCCTAGGTCTTCTTTAGTCTGTTGTTGTGGTAGTTGTGGTAATTGTGGTAGTTGTATTTGTAATTGTGGCAGTAGTGACAGTTGTGGTAATTGTGGTAGTTGTATTTTTGGTGGTAGTGGCAGTTGTGGTAGTTGTGGTAATTGTGGTAGTTGTATTTCTGGTGGTAGTGGCAGTTGTGGTAATTGTGGTAGTTGTATTTGTGGTTGTGGTAGTAGTGACAGTTGTGGTAATTGTGGTAGTTGTAATTGTGGTGGTAGTTGTAGTTGTGGTAGTTGTGGTAATTGTAGTAGTTGTATTTGTGACGTTGTGTCATCTACAATTATCATAATGAGTGTTGAAGTGAATGCTGTAGTTGTCTGACCATTTAGATTAACAATGACCAACTAACAATGACCAGTATATTCAACAACAGCAACAACAAAGTTGCCAGCACGTCATCCTATCCCCCGAATAGCCACAACGTACACACACACACACACACACACACACACACACACACACACACACACACACTCAAACATCATCACCACTTTCACATCATCACCATAAACATCATCACTTCCATTACGAACATCATCAATATCTTTTTGGTTCCTCTCTGGATAGACACCCGCCCTGAGGAAAGATGCTTTCCAGCTGTCAACTTCGTCTTGGTTATCAGCTGACAGCTCCAGCTGCTTGTACTCCTTGTAAACGTTTCTGTGCGAGTGTGTGTGTATTTGTTTGTGCGTGTGTGTGTGTGTGTTTGTGTGGGTGTGTGTGTATAAGTGTATTTGTGTGTGTGTGTTTATGTGTGTATGTATCTGCCTGTATGTAAAGTATGTACTTATGTATGTATTATCATTAGAAGATCATCATATTTTTCATCATTTATGATCAAACTGAAAACTGAACAACAGGCACAAATAAACACGCACACACATGCACGCACACACACAGAAACACACACACGCACACACAAACCTTCCTTCAGTATTGAACAGCGCAAAGATGATCTTCCTACTCATAAAGCCACTCTCACAGTCCTTAACCTTCAAGTTATCCAACTGCAGCATGTATTTCTTTTCTTTCTCCTGGATAGATGGAAAGATGGATGAATGGATGAATTGATTGATAGACTGAGTAGGTAGATGAATTAATAGATTGGTGAATGGATGAATTAAAGCCCAAGGGCAAATAAATAAACAAAATGAAAATATATATATATGAAACAAACAAAACAATTTATTTTAAAGAAAAAAAAACTAGAAATAACATGTATAAATTAATAAATGAACAATTAAACAAATAAATGAATAAAACAAACAGGCATGAATGAATGAATGAAAGAATGAATGAATGAATGCATGAATGAATGAATGAACGAACGAATGAATGAATGAATGAATAAATGAACGAGTGAGTGAGTGACTAAATGAACAGGCCGACAACAACACGACACTCACCTCATCATCTTTGTACCAGGAAAAATTTTCAGCGGTCAGAACGAACCAGAACTCCTTATGGCCACCCTTGAACATGCTGATGTTGTGTAGGGCCAACCAACCCTTGCGGATCACCTGTTTGTGGTGGGCGATGATTATGAAAAAAATCCGATAGACACATTCACACACACACAAACACACACACGTCATGTGTGAAAGATCGAAAAAGTACTGAGAGGAGAAACAGCAAAATAAATAATGATCATAAAAAATATAGAAAATCCCAACAACAGTAACAACAACAACAACAACAACAATAACAAATTTAATAGTCAATAATATAATGGAATTGAGAACAATAATCAATGGAGAAAAGAATAAAACCTGATTTGTTGTTTTCTTCTTGACGACTTCTGATCTCTGCTGAGCACTGGCAAAAAAATCATTTCATCATTTTTAATCTAAATTTAGTAACATGACGTAACAAAGGATAAAAATGATGATTCAAAAAACTAATTAACCAACCAGCCAACCAACAAACCAACCAAATGACCAATCAACCAACCAACCTTCAAATAAACCAAACAACCAACCAATCAACCAACCAACCAACCGACCGACCGACCGACCGACCAACCGACCAACCAACCAACTAACTTGGCAAACCCAATGAAATCTTCATGATTAGTGTTCATGTAAGCAAGTTGCACCTCGACCATGAGAACAAGTTGGTCTTTCGTCCTTTGTTCATCCTCCTTTAATTTCGTGTTCACAATTCGTTCACACTCCTCGCGTAGGTGCGGATAACGGTTCATCTATAATAAATAGATAAATAAATAAATTAATCAATTAATCAATTAATTGATTAACCATAATTACCAGTTAACAAATAATTATATTAAAAAAACAATAACAATACTGAAAAAACGATTCATTAAACAATTAATTGATTAACTATAATTACTGGCCATCCACACCAACAACACCCACACAGTCATCTACACAACCACCATCACCACCAACACCCACACAGCCATCCACACAACCATCATCACCACCAACACCCACACAGCCATCCACACAACCATCATCATCACCAACACCCACACAGCCATCCACACCACCCACACAGCCCTCCACACAACCCACACAGCCATCCACACAACCACCATCACCACCACCAAACCTTCTCGGTGCACTTGTGGACGACAGCACTCAACTCAGTGACGACCATGTCGACGCATCGGATGCACGGCTCCCTCAGCCTGTCGATCTGCTTCTTCACTATGGCCTCGAACGCCATGTCTGGAGTGAATAGACCTGTCCTGATTCGTCAGACAAGTGCAAGGAGTGAGGAGGATTGAATGAGGAAAGAGAGAAGGGAGAAAGTGAGAAAAGGAAAAAGGGAGAGAAAGAGAAAGAAAAAGAGAGAGAAAGAGAGAGAGAGAGATAAAGAGATATGAAATAAATAGTTTTAAGGAATCAAGGAATCAATCAATCGATCAACCAATCAATCGATCAACCAATCAATCGATCAACCAATCAATCGATCAATCAATCAATCAATCAATCAATCAATCAATCAATCAATCAATCAATCAATCAATCAATCAATCAATCAATCAATCAATCAATCAATCAATCAATCAATCAATCAATCAATCGACCAACCAATCAATCAATCGACCAACCAATCAATCAATCAATCAATCAATCGACCAACCAATCAATCAATCAATCAATCAATCAATCAATCAATCAAACCAACCAATCAACCAATCAATCAATCAATCAACCAATCAATCAACCAATCAATCGACCAGCCAGTCAATCAATCAACACGTCAACCAACCTACCTTATACCATGTATATTTTTAATGGCATAGGTTATTTCTTTTCTTAGTTCCTTCTCATCGTATTCAATCTGCATTCATATAAGAAGACATGATGTTTTATTATTTTAATTATTCTAATTATTTATTATCATTATTATTATTATTATTATTATTATAATTATTATTACAGAAAATTATCGTCAGATAATTATATATAAATAAAATAATAATTTTTTTATAACTTGGAAACTTTTTTTTTATAAAAAACAGAATTTTTTAATCATGTCAATAACAATTAATATCTTCATTATTTGAATGATTATACATCCATATTTTATAGTTAAATAAAATTTAAGACTATTTTATTATTATTATTATTATAATTATTATTGTTGTTGTTGTTGTTGTTGTTTCCCTTGTATGGTAGATTTCTCAGACTGATTGCAATATACATAAATCAGTGAATTTGTTTTTTCAAATTTCTAAGCATCATCTCATAAGATCAAACAAACAAAGTGAATGAAGAGAACTTAAAAAGGGACGATGAAATAGTAATAATAGTAATAATAATAATAATAATAATGAAAATCATTTATATAGCACTACAGCTAAATTTGAAGGTGCTTTCTGTGGCTACATTCAATCAGTCAGTCAGTCAATCAGTCAGTCAATCAGTCAGTCAGTCAATCAGTCAGTCAACCAGCCAATGAAGGACAATTTCGTATAGGAATAATTCATTAGTAAAAGCAAGTAAATTATGAATGGAAAAGTTGAATGAATGAATGAATGAATAAAAGAATGAACAAATAAAAGAAAAGAAAAAGTGAACAAATCAACCAATCAACCAACCAATCACGCATACACACACGCAAACACACACACACACACACACGCATAGACAACCACACACTCACACAAACACATACACACAAACAGATACGCACGCACACACGCACAAGCACACACAGACCTGTACAATCTCATACGGAAATCTCTCGTGGAATATTTTGTTGATCTTTGCACCACCAGAAAGTTCATGAACGTTGACCTCCGACCCCGAACCCTCGATCGACTTCTCAAGGTCAAAGTTGAAAGTGTTTATCAATCTGGTATGAATAGATTATTGAGTAAAATGTAAATAAATTCAACAAATCAATAAACAATTGGAGAAAAAGACAGAAAGATAGAGAGAGAGAGATAGAGAGAAGGAGAGAGAGAAGAGAGAGAAAAAGAGATAAATAACTGGAGAGCAATGAATGTGAGAATGATAACAAAAGTGAGAGTTAAACATTATTATTAAAACGTTGTGCTGCATAATTGTCACATGGCGACTGAAATAAAAAAAAACACTTGAATTATTGAACATATAGAATGAACGAAGTACAGGAAAAACATCAGATGATAATTGATACAATGCTAATTGATACAATACAATTTGCTAGCGAGCTTATTGACAACATTTACTTAAAACTAACAGCATGTGTTTAATAAAAAAAAACTACAGAAATATAAAGAAACAAAAGTGATGGCCCAGTGGTTCAGGTCGCTCGGTGTTGTTTTGCAGTGCATGCAGTGACCGAGTGACCGAAAAGTTCGAAAAGTTGAAAAACGAGTGATTAGAAGAATGAATGAGAATGAAAATAAATGAACGAATGAATGAGCGGACTGATGAATTAGATAATTAGATAGAGAGAATGAATGAGAATTGAGTGAATGAATGAGTGAATGAATAAGTGAGTGAATGAATGAGTGAATGAATGAATAAAAGAACGAAGGGGTACAAACTGCATGAGGGCCTTGGTCTTCCTTGTTGGATCATCAGGTCGAAAGTTTTTGTACTCTTCTACCTATTTATTTTCATAATCATTACCATCATCATCTTCAATACAGTCATCATTACCATCATCATCATCGTCGTTATCATCATCATCTTCATCATCCTAATCACCATCATAATAATTAAGAGCTTAACAATCATCATATATGCATACGTACGTACATACGTACATAGATAAATACATAAATGCATACACACACACATACATACATACATACAAAGAAACATGAAAAACCCGCATATAAACACATAGACTAATGAAAACTAAAAAACTACAGGCAAACTAACAAAACCACACACAAACACATAGACACATTAGATAGAGCCAACTACGAAGGAACTGAAATCTAACTGGCAACCAGACTGAATAATGGCTTTCAAGTATGCCTTTATACAAGCACAAACCAACTCAGAAAATAAAAGCCAACAATTTCAGTTTTACTGAAGAATTAATGTATCTCTATGCGCATATTTAATTGAATGTCTGGGGGTTATTTCATGGGTCAGCCAAGGGCGTGGAGTGTACCTGGGGCAAAGCCACCCACAATGAGTAGGTACTTGTTAGAGTTGATGCTAAATTGTTGCAGCCTTCAACAGTAAAAATTTGACCAATTCGTGCACAAAATACTAGTTCTAGTAAGAAAATATTCATTTAAAATGTGAAAAAGGCATGAAAAGATCGTTAAATACACACACAAACAGAAATACAGAGAAACAAACATACACACACACACACACAAATGAACAAACGCATACACACGCATACACGCACACACCTCTTTCTCCATGGATATTAATTGTGATTGTAGTTTATTCCTGAGTGAGGGTAGGGTGGCTCGAATGTGATTGGTCAGTTGCTGGTTCAGCACTTTCTGCAGGTAGTTTGATCCCATGCGATCTGCCATGTGTCTGTAAACGTGTGCGTGTGTGTGTACATGCGTTTATGAGTACGTGCGTTTGTGTGTACGTGCGTGTGTGAGTGCGTATGTTACGCCCTGGGAGTAGTGCGATGTGTTGTATGTTGTTGCAAGTGTGATTAGCTGGGTTTGAAATGTGTTCGTTAAAAGGTTGTTTCGCCAAACACTAGATGAGAATGCAGTTGTAAGAAACATAGACTGCAACATGGGGCACCATAAACAAACCCGAAAAATTAAACTAGATATGCAAACAGTACTAAATTTATACACGGATAACACCACAGCAAACACACCACAAAAAAGTGTAACACACCAGAAGACGACGCACACCTCAAAAAAAAACACACGCACACAAACCTGTATGCTGGATGGCTGAGGAAAAATTTTCTTTCAGCTGCCATGGCTGACCTGATATCCTTCCTTCCGTCTATGTCTTTCTGACTCCTGTTCACAATGCCTATGTATCCTGTGTGTGTGCGTGTAAGAACGTGTTTGTTTGTTTGCACGTGAATTTCTAGTTGCTATGCATGTGCTTTCCTATGTATATTGGTCTACATTGTTATTATACATAGGTGAAAACGCTATGTGTGGTTGGTGCGGCAGTTAACTTCACGTAAACTGTTTGTATGTGCTATTGCTTCATTTGATTCTGACTTATGTTGCTACTGTGGTTGTTGCTATTGAGTTAGCTTGGATGGCAGTTGAGATTTTGTTATTGCATTAGATGCTGTTTGTGAGGATCATTGTTGAATCTCGTCAGAATAAACGGGATTGGCTGACCTCTTCTAAGTGGGAGGAGCTTATTTTCCAGAATGTCCTTGGCATCTGTGCCCTCGTCCATGAGGTCCAGTTTTGTGATGACGCCAATTGTTCTCAAGCCTACATCGAATTTAATTTATAAATATTCATTAGACTATATATATATATATGTGTTTATAAATAGATTTTATGAATATTTATATGCCATTTCATGAACATTGAATTATAGGATGAAGTTGTGTAGTAAAAGTAGTAAGATGGTTTAATGATTAAAAGAGCCTAATTGCCTAATCACATATGTTCTCATGTTCTCTCTCTCTCTCTTTCTCTCTCTCTCGCTGTGTCTTTCTCTGTGTGTGTTAGTATGTGTTAGTGTGTGGTGTGTGTGTGGTGCGTGCGTGTGTGTGTTATGTGTGTGTGAGTGTATTTGTATTTATGGCTGCAGATATATTTGGATTCAATAGGAAAAGAGATAGATTATACACTATATATGTCCAAAAAGGAAATTTAAAAAAAATACTAGAACATTCTTCAATCAATCAAAAATCATTTGACTTTGTGTATATAAGCAAAGTAGCAGTGGATTAGACAGTTGAAATCAAGCTAGACGAGATGGTAATACAATATGTAATAATAGTAATTGATAATAATAATAATAATCAACCAATCAATCAATCAATCTTCGTTTTGCGTCCAGAGACCCGGAGGTTTTCCGAGGTAGGACGTTGTTTTCTTTGCCATCAACTTTTTGCGCCAAATTAGACATCAGTTGTATCCATTTCATTTAAATTTAGAGCTTTCAATAATAATAATATAATAATAATATGGATGGCAAACTTTTTAAAAGTGGTTTGTAGTAGATTAATAAGCACATACATGAACTGACATGACATTAAGAAAGACTAAAGATAAACTTAATTTGAGATATGGGAAAACTTCAGAACTAGATCTATTACAGCTTAACACCCGTTATAATAACCGAAAACTACATATAATAAATAAATAAATTAACAAATAAATAAATTAATTAATAAATATTTCATGAATTATGCTCAAATTAAAGGTCCATAAACATATTGAAAAATTGAAAGTAGAGGAGAGAGAATTTTAAGTGCTGTCATAAAGTTCAACATATAAAAGAAGAACGTGTTGTTGTAGAAATATAGAAGAACTTACACAGACGCACACACAGACACACACACACACACTCACTCACAAACAAACACACAAACACACACACATCTTTATTACATAAACACACAAGAAACCAAACACGCATAGATAGATCAGACTATCTTCACTAACAACACAAGACCTTATAATACAAAACTTAAAAATCATAATATTATAACCATTTAATACCTAACCAAACAAAGGCCAAACATCAGAACATTCACACAAGCCAGGCAAAATTAACCATGCAACATTGTAATGCACTGTTAGCTAGAAATTAAACTTCCACAATCAAATCGCTACTAGATTGGTGGCTAAATGATGATGAAGACGACGAAAAAATGATGATTGTAATTAAAATAAAAAACAATAGAAACCCTGGCCCTAACAAATGATAAGATGATGAAAATGATCACGTAGACATTAATGATGCTGATGATAACGCCGCTGATGAAGATAAGGGAGGGTGATAATGACTATATGCATTTATAATCAATCAAAAAAATTTAAAAAAAACTTTTTATTTACCAGAACATAACACAAACAAAAAAAAAGTTGGAATAACATTCGGGCTTGGAGACATTCAATCTCAATCAATAGAAAACTTATATAGCGCCAGCTATCATAGTTAAAGACATCATTGCATTTATAATATATGTGATGATGACAAAATGATTAACAACGCAATAGTAAGATTGAGAAAATGTATGGTTTTAAGATAATTAGAGAACATCATTTGATATAAAAATCAATCACAGCTTGATAGGGCTAATAAAACAAAAAGAGTTGAAGATGTAACAATGAAAATAGCAATAAAAACCTCATCACATCAACAACATCATCACAACAACAACATCATCACATCAACAACATCATCCCATCAACAACAACAACAACAACAACAACAGCTATAACAATAAAAAAATATCATCAATATTAGAAAGAAAAACAACACCAATAGCACGTTATGTTATATACCATCCTATAAAAATGTAAATATAAAATTGAGATTGAAATGTGCCAAAGTGCTTACCTCATTAAAGTTCTATTCACACACACACACAGTCACAAACACACACAGACAAAAACACATACAGACAAAAACACATACAGACAAAAACACATACAGACAAAAACACATACAGACAAAAACACACACAGACACAAACAAACGCAGACAGACACAAACACACACAGACACAAACAAACGCAGACAGACACAAACACACACACAAACACAAACACACACAGATACAGATCAGATAGACACACACACACACAAACACACACAGATACATATCAGATAGACACACACACACCTACTAATAACATCTCCAATCCCAAGCATTTAAAATGCATCTTCTTATTTCAGATGTAAAAAACAGAAGGGTTCATCCAAGTATGGAAGAACTTGCTAAAACACAAATTATATAAGTAAAATCAAATCGAATACACGCATTCACACAACCGTACAAGATTGGATACACCGACACACAGACAAACACACACACACGCACGCACACACACTCTCACACACACGCACGCACGCACACACACATATCACACACACACATACACACAATACACACAACACACGTACATACACACAAAAAACAACATGCATTAATAAAAAATCAATACATGGAAATACAAACTAAAAAAACTGTGCCACTGACATTATAAACCAATTTTCTCAAGTCTAAAAATGCGTTTGAAAAATTTAAACAACATGGACAAACAATACAAACGCATAGACACACAGAAAAAACACACAAATACACAAAAATACACACACACATACACACACGCATAAATAAATAAATACCGACTTTAATGTGTATATATATATATATAAACACACAAAAAAGTACACAAATAATCAATCCTTCTTAGGATGATTCACAAACAATTCTGCAGATAACAACCAATAAAAGACAAAACACACACACACACGGACACACACAGACAGACATAATAAAATTTGACACATTTCGTCAGACACAAAAAATCAGAAGAGAAAAATAACTTAAACAAATCTTTTAAAACAATAGAAAACATTTTATATATATATTACTATATTTATAATATTATATATCGCCATTTAGGTATGTTCAAGTCATCAGTTCTTATTATTATAATTATTATTTTTATTATTATTAATATTGTCATTCCTATTTGTATTATTAAAAAGAATCAAATAAAGAGAAGCAATGTAGAACATGGTGATTAATAAATTAGCACAATATAGAAAAAACTTAAACAGATGCGTTGTCATCATCATCGTCGTCGTCATCTTCATCTTCTTCTTCCACATCGTCGTCATCATCTTCACCGTCATCGTCATCTTCCTTGTTCATCATCATCTTCACCATCATCATCATCATCAACATCGTCTTACTCCTCATCGTCATCATCATCTTCACCATCATCATCTTCTTCCTCTTCATCGTCATCATCATTTTCTTCTTTCTTATTGTCTTCATTATCATCTTCTTCCTCATCATCCTCATCATCATCATCGTCATCCCCATCGTCATCATCTTCTTCCTCATCATCTTCATCGTCGTCACATCATTTAAATACAGGATATATTAATATCATAATTGATATAATTGATATTACCACATAGCCACAATTAGGTATACAATTAATAATAATAACAATAATAATAATATTATTATAATTATATTATTAATTACATTAATTATAGTTGAGTTTATCTGTCCAAACACCCAACAAGCAAAAAGATGGTAACTAATATTGAAGATATTGAAGATGATGATGATGACGACGACCATGATGATGAAAATTATCATCATCGTATTGTTATTATTGCTGTTGCTAATCATCAATCATACATGCTATAATCATATTTATCATCATCATCATCAAAGAAAGAAAGAAAGAAAGAGAGAGAGAGAGAGAAAAAAAAAGAGAGAGAAAAAGAAAGATGTTATACATTTAGAAGACAAGCTTATATAGACTATTTATATAGAAACAAATGTGAATACTTTAATAATAATTTTTTTTAGATAGTTCAAAATATTTATGGATTGAAACTAGATGGATGGGTGGGTAAAGAATGGATGAATGAATGAATGAATGAATGAATGAATGAATGAATGAATGAATGAATAAATGAATGAATGTATGAATGAATGAATAAATGAATGAACAAATGTATGAATTAACAAATGGATGGATATATGAATGAAAGAAGGAATGAATGAACCAATAGGAACTAGATCTGCTGTGTGAATGTATGTGCATTGGAAAACATACTGTGCAGCAGATAAATGGCATACACATGGGCGTGTATAGATGGATGACTGTGTATGTGCGTGTGTGTGTGTGTTTGTTTGTGTGTGTGAATGTGTGTGTACGTGAGGAGAAAAATTTTAAATGTAATAAAACTTGTTTGAAAAATTGTAAAAAGATGGAAATTTTTTGAAAAAGATTCAGAGCCATTGAAAATTAAACACATACATCTTTAGTATTCATTAGCACTTGAAATGCTATATGCACAAACACCTAGTAAGGCCCAAGGCAACTGCAGCAGGCAACTACAAATATAATTTATACCCCACAGCAAGACAAAATTAAAAAACACATGAACAATTTTTAAAACGGATATTTTTATTAAATATAGCAGAAACACAAGCATGAACATACAAAAGAACATGAGCAAACGTAAATAGACATACAAACAAACATACAAATATACATACCGACAAACACAAAAAAAAACATACAAATATACATACAAATAAACATACAAACAAACAAACAAACCTACAAATATACATACAAATAAACATACCAATAAACATACAAACATACAGATAAACATACAAACAATCTTTGTATCTCAATCAATATCTTAAACGACAAGCTACAACAACAAAATAGTAACCATATAAATGAATTTAAAAGAACAACAACTACAACTATACAGAGTAGTAAAATCAATCTCAAATGACAAATCTATAAACATCAACAGATGAGCATAACAGTCACATAGGTAGGTGTGTGTGAGTGTGTGTGTTGTGTGTGTGAGTGTGCTGACAAATGACAATGCACTTGAATTCTCACTAGCAAGAAGCTGTTACCATGCTGCCTTATTAAATATCTTATCACCAACTATATATATATATATATATATATATATATATATATATATATATATATATATGTTGGTAATAGACCATAATTTTTACAATATTCTATAAATTCTACCTAATGTTTGGTGTTAATATGTTTGTAGTTCGTTATGAATATATATATGTTCACCAAGGTTTACTCAATTACCACCATCATTATCACAACATTATCACCATATGACCACCACTATGGTTATCATCATTATCATAGTATTATCATCATATACATTTTGTTGATGTGCATCAACATCATCATCATCGTCAACATCACACATTAAATAACCATCAAAAATTAATTTACACACACACACACACACACACACACACACACACACACACACACACACACACACACACACACACACACACACACACACACACACACATATATATATATATATATATATATATATATATATCACATTAAATAACCGTCAAAAAGAGAAAAATGGCCCCATACAAAAGTATCCCGACCTACCTTGTGGATCAACCTCCTTAGCAATTTTCAATGCATCTGAATTGGCGAGGTCAGTATTGGCAGGGGAGATTGCAAGGATCAGGCAGTTCTCCTTACTGATGAACTCCAGTAGCATGTTTCTGATCTGGACCTCGATGTCCGGGGGCTGATCGCCCACAGGAACCTTAGTCATGCCCGGCAGATCGATTAAGGTTAGGTTGAGAACTGCAAGAGTGTATGTATATAATATGTACGTACATACAAACATGCATACATACATACATAAATACATGCATGCATACATACATGTATACATTACATATATTTAGAGTATCTAAAAAGAACACACACACACAGACAGACAGGCACAAATGACATCGCATAACAATAAATAATAATAATTATTAACATGACCATGATAATTCAAATCAAATCTATTCAATTCAAGTCAGATAAACAGTTTAACACATTCATAGCTAGGCACAGGCAGTTTAAAAATGTTTCAAATGTTGAAATACCATCATGATGTATTTAAATAATATTTGGATGAGGTGACTAAGCAACTGAAGAGTTGATAAGAACATGATAAAAAAATTATAAAAAAAATAATTCCAATTATTAAATGAACGGATAGATGGATGAATTGATGAATGAATGGACGATTGAATGAATGGACGATTGAATGATTGATTGATAGAATGAATGAATGAATTAATGAAAAAGCAAAAAAAAATTTTCACAAACCATGGGGTGAGTAGACCCTTAAGTTGATTGGTATATTAGATACACCCTTGTTTTTCCCAGTTACCCTATCGGTCTCATCTTCAATTTCTTTCCTGACTTGATCGAAATCACTGAAAATTCTACCTTTGCAGTGTAGGAACTCTGCGTATTCTGTCACACGTAATGTGTGTGTGTATGTATGTGTGTGTGTGTGTGTATGTGTGTCATTATAAGATGTGAAAGTATGTGTATGTAACATAAATAAATGTAAATATGGTAGAAATGAAGAAATAATATAAAAAAAAATAAATAAATATATAAAAAATAAATGTAGAAATTAGTTGAACCTTGTTTGGAAAACACCAGCTGTAGCACCAGAGGGCGCCTGGTAACAATTCCCGAACCACGAGGAAGAAAATCTCTAATATGAATAAATTAATTGAAATTAAATTCTATTTTAATTTCTTTAATTAAATATTTAATTTATATATATCCTGCAAAATTGTTTAAAATCATAAAAATTAATGAATAAAATAATATTCACTTTAATTGCAACACACACACACGCACATACACACTCACACGTAGACCCTGAATCACTCCATACATAACATACGGAGAGTAAATCTCTTTTTCACTTTTAGAGATTAAAATAAATCCTAAAAGTTTAAAAACAAAAAAAATTAATTCAAAAAATTTTAAATATAAATTAATAAATGTATGCACAGAAGTAGTAAGTAGATGGAGTTTCAGAAACATTTCTCTATTAACTAATTTTAAGTGCTAAATTATGAATAAAAATCAGTATATAAAGCAACTCAACAGAAAATTGTTAAAAATGATATAAATTTTCAAAAATTTATAATAATTTTATTTTTATTTCACTTCTAACAAGAATTAAACAAAAATTCCTAACCGGCCAACAAAATTTTCCAAAACACTGGACTTCCCTGCACTCTGACTACCGACGACGGCAATCTGGGGGAGGTCGAGCCCCAGAGGAATGCCAAGAGAGACGAAAGCATCTTGGAGTTTGTTTACTATGGGGATCAAATGTTCCATACCAGAGTTACCTGCCATCGTGTATGAAATCAGTTGGGAGTTTGATTATTCCAAAAAACGTTATAATTTTTTTAATTAGTTAACTTCGTGGTTTATTTCATTTATATGCAAAAGTTGTGACCAACGTAACTGAAGCCACAGTCACGATTTTATTTTTATTTATTTTTTATAGGTAGCTTTGGTTTTTTAATGAAAAAATCCGAAAAAAAGCTGCAACATTTAAATCGTATAAAGAATTAAAGGCAACATTTAACTAAATATTGAATACTCAAAAAAAAAACGATTTAGTAAACTAAATTAGAAATATTTTATGATAAATAAAATGTTTCGGAGCATTTAATTAGGCGGAAGTTTATTTTTGATGGGATGCAAGGGGGTGTGATTGGATGTAATTTTAGTTTTTAAAATAAATAATTCAATTGCTATTTATTGAAGAAGTAACGTGAAATTTTCACAAGATACAAAAAATAATTTGAATAAAGTTAAAGTTATAATAAAATCCATTAATTTCTTTCTATAAATGTTGCAATTTATGATAAAAACTCATGAGATTTTGTGTTAGAAAGATAAAATTGTGTGTTCAGGTAAATTAGAGATGGACGATATGAAGTTATCTAACATGTTATAAAGTTCGTTTACTGAAATAAACAGCTTTTTTCATACAAATTTCTAGTCAAATTTATCTATTTATGTGCCTAATAACTGTTTTAAACCATTTTATTTATGAAAGGTAAACTTAGTGTCAAAATACGTAATGAATTTCAGAAATATTCGTTGAAAACTGTGAAATATTTATTGAAAATTGAGAGTTATGCGTGACGTTATTCCAACAAATAATAGGTTCATGTAAATAAAATCATATCAATAAAATATTAATTATTAATATATCAAAATTTACTTTAACTATGAACAATTCATTCTTAAATATATTAATTTCTTTAAGAAATCTGGCTTTGATTGTGATTATTTTACTGCCCGGACAGTTTTTGTGTGTCGTCTTCTTCGAGCCACCAGAAGGTATTCTAGCATGAGTGCATTATAATATATATTATGTTTTATGTTGTGCCTATCTCACAAAGTACCAACTTTATAAACTGTTGTATTTCTTCCATATGGTCATTACTTAATATCCATATCCATTATATCAGAGGTGGGCAAACTTTATTATATAAATTTTCGAACGATGATCAGAGGGGATTTATTTTTTAATATATTGAAATTTGCGACTGACGACTTATTTTTTGGCTTATAATGTAATTTTTCTCTTCTTTCCAAACACGTGCAAGACCTCGCGTGTCGCATAAAATGGCTTGGCGGGCCGTAGTTTGCCCACCATGCATTATATACTTGTTCATACATTATATCTATTAAATATTTCTGTTGAGAATTTGTCCTTATGTGTTTATACATTCTAAATGTAGTCAATGTCCATAGAGTTGATGTAGTAGCCACCTACACTAGGTTTCAGGACAAATAAACAAATGAAAAAATCGCCAACTAATTTTTGTGGGAAAACAAGTAGCCATATTGAGTTTAAAAATAATTAGAGCACTCTTTGGGTACCTTTCCACACCTGTATGCGCCCCATTCAAATATTGGCCATCAAAATCGCGCTAACTAACAAACGAAAATGATTTGCTTAACGTGAAACTGTTAATAAGCACACCTTTGCAGATGATGACTATGTGGGCTGTTACAAGTTTGTTGTGTCAAATAAGATGACAACACATGTGATTAGCGTTGAGAAGTGCAAACATTTCTGTAGCAATAAAGATGAATCTCTGTACGTTGCCCTAATTGTAAGTAAATTTTCACAAATACTAAATTTTAAATTATATTTATTAATAATTTTTATATTTTGAATTTATGTTGTTGTTATTTTTTCCATAACAGACAACAAGTTAATAGACTTAAACCGTTACATTATTTTCGCAATTTTTTTCTCAGGTTCGATTAAATTTAGTAAAGACCCAATAAATTAATGATAAAAATTTTTCAAAAATTAAGCGAAAACCTTTTTTAATTGATAAAAACACACTGGCTGATCTGTTCATATTGCTAGCAATAATATTACACACAGTTGTTTTATGATTTTATTTTTACTTTTTCATAATATTTCATTTTAATTAAGTTTTTCAATTTGAATTTTAGTTAATCTGAATGTGTTCTTTTCTGTACGTTAGAAAGCTGGTGACTGTCAGTGCATCTATAGAGCCGACCAGGCAGTTGTGTTATCCGACTGCAAGTTTAAATGCCGGGATGGCAAGGATTGTGGTGGGAATGATGTCTATTCCGTATATGTAGGTGGGTTAACCTGGTCTTGGCTGAGTAATTTTCAATTAGTTAATTCTTCTACTATTGTTGCAGTTACAGCTATTACTTCTGCTGCTGCTACTACTGTTAGCACTACTCTCAATCATTAGACTCGAACCAGGTCACAGCAATAGAGCACACAGGCACTTTAACCATTAGGCCATCAGCGGATATAGCGCCTCACAAACTAATTGATTAATTGATCGATCGATTGATTGATCAGTTCGCCCACATAACTAAGATACAATACCGTCCCTAGATAATTCGACGAAGGCATCGTTCCACCGGCTCTGCTCAGCATACATCGGGCAGTACTATACGGTGCCCACCATTTTGGATACCTTAACATTTTGGGATGAGAACACGTGGGAGGGATGTGCCCACTTCTGCCAAGAGAAGAATCATTCCGTATTCATGCTGTTAAAAAGTAACCAAGTATTGAATTAATTATCTATTTTTTTACAATACTTTTAACTTCAATTGCGTTATGTACTAGTGGATTGGATGTTTTATTATGTTGAGTCAACATTTTGCTGTTTGGAAATTAAAATAACAATAAACAAACCATAGTGAACAACGAATTGTAATAACAAATTAAATAACTTTCAAAACTGATGCACTTTAGTTTAAAGTTTAAAAATTTCAATTTTAAATTTTTTACCGCTCAATTTTAAAACACGCAAAACGCGCGTAGGGATGTGCAAATCAGAAAAAAATATTCACAATTTTGTTTCCATCAACCCTGTGACATTATTTCTGATTAGATTTTTTGTTACTATACTGTATAAAACTTTTTTTCGACTATGTATGCGTCTGAATTTTGATCTATTATTTCTTTCTCTACCAAATTCAGTATGAATAAGGAATACTTCAGAATATTAAAATTTTGATGACTGCGCTTGAACTAGACCATTGCGGCAGAAATATTTCTATTAATTTAGAACAGCAAGCAACGTATTTTTTCTCTCTGAGCGATCTCCTAAAATACTAATGTCATGGTTTTATTAATGAATTTATACTGTTAGTTTTTAACAGAATTTTCAAGAAACATAACCAAAATTTGGTTCAAACCGTATCGTTTTGAATTATGAAAAAAAATTTCAGTTGAAGAATATTTTTTGAAAAATTTATGATTCAGACTGAAGAAGTACTATCTTTCAAAAAGGAATTCAATTGTTCTTGTGTGAAAATACAAAACGCGAGCTTACTGACATCTAAACCATGCAAATTTTTCAAAAACAATAATGACCGAATACTGAGCAGAATTAAACATCTTCCTTTCCAATTATTCACAAGTAAACTTTTATTCGAAATCATAAATATTATTTTCGGAATGATAAGAAATTTATTTTTAATTTTGTTTTCCAGCTCGACAGGGTTTGGAATATCGTATGGGTCGTTCTTCATACCTCGACTGCACTCTGGACAACTCCAATCCCTTCATCGACTGCTTGAAGAAGTGTCAAGCTGGTAAAAAGGGAAATGATTGTAGAGAACTGGGTTGGTATCTTTTTTAATCTATAATCTTCTTGTCTTGAATGTTTGAGTTTTTGATCTCTGTTTGAGATATTTTCAGAATGTTCTTAAGTTTCCTTCGTATTTTGAAGCGCAAACTATATTTGTGTGAGATAAAGTTTTATTATAACCGCAAAATTGACAAATAAAAACGATTTTAATTGATAGAATAAAATTTATATATATATATATATATATATGTAAATGTAACCACATTTATGTATTTATTTCATATCTATGATATTCAATATCTTTGTTATATGTTTGATCTTTGTTTGGGTTTCGATAAATGTGCTTCGATAAATGTGCTGCGATAAATGTGCTGCACCACGTGATTGACATATTTTATAATTTATTTGATTTATGAGTTTCGTATGAATAAGCCTGTAATTGATTACTGTTTTACAGGTATGTTTTCTTTAATTTATATCTCTGTATTATTTTATATTATTTGATTATATGACATTTAATTTGTTTGAATAAACTGTTTTACAGATTAATAAATCAGGTTTTATTTAGAAACAATCTTACAAATCAATTACAAGTTATATTCCAAAAAAAAAAAAAGAAGAGAAAGAAAGAAAGAAAGAGAAGATTCTTCAGATAAGTTATT
>NW_008705063.1:673921-675259 GCF_000326865.2 Helobdella robusta | reverse complement strand
ATTTTCACGCTCTTGGAACGAACACATTAATCATATTGAAAGGTTTTTACAAGTTATCTCAGATGAAGGCTTTAAACTAAAATTAACAAAATGTAACTTTGCTACTAATACCACTAAATATCTTGGACATATTATTCAAGAAAACAAAGTAGCACCATCCCAAGAAAATTTAATTGCTATCAGGAATCTTAAGAGACCAACAGATAAATCAGGAGTAAGAAGTGTGCTAGGCTCTATCAACTTTTATCTAAAATATATTGAAAACAGTGCTCAAAAATTTGAACCATTACATAGACTTCTAAGAAAAGATGTAAAATTTTATTGGTCACAAGACTGCGAAGATTGTTTTAACTTGATAAAAGATTATTTATGTTCTCAACCAATTTTAGCCATTTACGATCAAAACAAAAATACTTATATTGAAACTGACGCCAGTTATAAAGGAATAGGAGCTACTTTAAAACAACAACATTCTGATGGTATGTTACATCCTGTTGCTTACTTTTCAAGAAAGTTATCAGAAAAAGAAAAGAAAATGGACATTATCCATCTTGAATGTAAAGCTATCAAAGACGCAATAAAGTACTGGCAATATTACCTGATTGGTCGGGAATTTACTGTGTGTAGTGACCATAAACCTTTAGAGAATTTAAAAACAAAAAGTAGAACAGATGAAATATTGGGTGATTTGATACACTATTTGTCTCAATTTAATTTCAAAATTATTTATAAAAAAGGAAAAGAAAACTTGATGGCCGATTTACTTTCTCGATCACCAGTATTAGAATATTTTGAAAATGATGATGCAGTTCAAGTTGTCAATCTAATTGAGAGACCTGAAATTGTTCAGGATCAAAACGATAACAGAGCTGTATTAAGCACTGCCAAGAAAACTGAAAAACGCCATGGTATTATCTACAAAAAATTGAATGACAAAGCAAGGATATTTGTTTCTGAGAAATTTGGTTTAAAAATAATTAAAAAAGTACATGAATATTATGGACATATTGGAGCTGGAAAATTAAGAGAAAAGATACGACCATTTTATTATTTTAAAAACTTCGATCAACTAATAGACGAATTTTGTAAAAGTTGTGTCATATGTTTAGAAAACAAAAGCAGAAGAAGCAGAATTATAGGATTAATGTCAAAATTAGGCCCTGCAACAGAACCATTTCAAATTATGTCCATTGATACAGTTGGTGGTTTTGTCGGTAACAGATCACCAAAGAAATACATGCATATTTTAGTGGACCATTTTAGTAGATATGCTTGGATCTCCACTACGAAAAATCAATGTGCAACAGATTTCATAAATTTAATTCACCCAATTGCTAA